>NC_089760.1:48438979-48563979 GCF_040412425.1 Macrobrachium rosenbergii
GACAGCAGTGGCAGGCGCAAAGAGATTAGCCTGTCGAGGGAGATCCTCCTGTGGCAGCTACTCCCAGAGGTCTGTGGGCAGATCACAGAACCATACACCCTGCCGGTCGAGGACCTGATCAAAGTGGCGCAGCAGCTGATGGACTCCACGAGAGCAGCGAAGCGGGCGTCCACGCCCGCACACCCCATCAACTGCCTCCAGCTGGAGGATCCCACCACAGAAGGCATCAACGCCGTCAACGGGAGGAGGCCACCCCACCAGCATAAAAAGGAAAGGCTGTCGCTTTGCTATTACCACCAGAGGTTCGGTAAAGCTGCCCAAAATTGCGAAGCCCCCTGCCTTTTCTTTCCTCCAAAAAACGGGGGAAGCAGTGGCCACCCTCACAGGCTGCCATGGCAGCAGCATCTGAAATACCCGGGGGCCCCACACCAGTAGGCTTCTACGTCTGCAACACTGTCTCCGGCAGGATGATGCTGATCGACACTGGGGCCATGCAGTCAGTGTTCCCGCCTTCCAGAGAGGACTGCAGACATCCGCCAGATCAACTGCCTCCCTGACGGCCGCCAACAGGTCCCCCATCCTCTCCTACGGCACCAGGCTCCTGTCGTTCTCCATCCTTGGCCGGAGGTACGAGTGGAACTTCATCGTCACGGACGTTAAGACACCACTCCCGGGTGCAGACTTCCTCGCCCACTTAGGACTGGCAGTCGATGTCGGCCGCAAGTCCTTGCTGGACACCGAGTCCTGCCAGTCCCTGCCCTTGTTGCCGGGCCCCAGGGAGCCCACAATTTGTTCCATTGCTCCCCACCAGTATGGCTCCCTCTTGAAGGAATTCCCGGTGGTGTTCAAACCCGAGCTTCGTCAGGTGCCTGGGGCCCCAGCCAAACACGGGATATATCATCACATCAAGACAAGGGGCCCCCTGACGCACTCAGAGTTCCGGAGGCTTCCCCCACAGCGCCTTCAGGAGGCCAAGAAGGCCTTTGCTGAGATGGAATGGATGGGCATATGCAAGAAGGCTCCCAGCCCATGGGCCTCCTCCCTTCACATGGCACAGAAAACAGATGGCACCTGGAGACCCTGTGGTGACTACAGGCGGCTCAACCTCACTACAGAACCCGACCACTACCCTCTCCTCTACCAAACATGCAGGACCTAACGGCCTCCTTCCATGGGGCCAAAATATTCTCAAAGTTAGATCTTTTGAAATATTTTCAGGTACGAGTAGCTCCAGAGGACATCCCCAAAACTGCCATCATCACGCCTTTCGGGTCCTACGTCTTCGCCTTCTCCACCTTCGGCCTGAGGAACGCAGGGGCGACCTTTCAGAGACTGATGGACAGCATCCTGGGGGACCTGAACTTCTGCATCTGCTGCGTTGATGATATCCTAATTTTTTTCCAGATCCCACAGGGAACACCTATGGCACATCCAGAAGGTCCTGCAGCCCCTGCAGGAGAGTGGCCTTGTTGTTAGGTTCGACAAGTGCACCTTTGGCGTTGATAAGGTGGAATTCCTAGGCCATGAGATATCCCCAGGAGGCGTCCGCCCAGTTTCATCGAAAGCTGAGGCCATCGTCAAGTTCCCCACCCCTACCTCCGTCAGGGCCATACAAGAATTCCTCGGAATGGTCAACTACTACAGGAGATTCATCTTGGGGATCGCGCTCACCACGGCCCCCCTGACGGAGATCCTCAAGGGCCGTCTGAAGACCTTGGAGTGGGGACCCGACCAGCATAGGTCCTTCTCCCTGTCACCTTCTTCAGCAGAAAACTCAGCCCCACCGAGTCCCACTACAGCACCTTCGACAGGGAACTCTTTGCGGTGTACTAGGCGGTACACCACTTCAAATTCCTCCTGGAGGGTATGCCCTTCACAGTTTGGACGGACCACCAGCCGCTGGTCCACCCCTTCACAAAGCTGCAGGATGCATGGTCCTCCAGACAGAAGCGGCACCTCGCGGCCATCGTGGAGTTCACCTGCACCATCAGTACCTCTCCGGCAAGAAGAGCCCAGTAGCCAACGGCCTCTCGAGGATTGAAATTGATGCAGTGCAGCTCAGGATCGCCTATGAGGACCTCGCCCGTGAACAAGACGCTGACCCAGAGACTCCAGCTTACCGCACCGCCATCACATTGCTGAAGTGGAAGGACATGCCCCTCGCCCCTGGAGGGCCAACACTGCTGAGTGATGTAAGCACTGGCCACCTCCGCCCACTGGTGCCCTCCTCCAGTCGTTGGCTGGTCTTCAATGTCATCCACAGACTGTCCCACCCCTCCGGCAGAATGACGGCCAGGCTGCTGGCAGAGAAGTTCGTCTGGCACGGCATACGGAAGGACGCGACAGCCTGGGCAAGGCAGTGCATACAGTGCCAGGCCAGAAAGTAGGGTGGTACACCGAATCGGGGGTGGGCGACTTTCCCCAGCCGAGGAGACGTTTTGGGCACACCCACGTCGACGTGGTGGGTCCTCTTCCCCTATCAGGAGCAGCAAGATCCCTTCTAACAGTTGTTGACCGCTCCACCAGGTGGCCCGAAGCTACGCCCATGGAAGAAGCCACCTCCAGTGCGTGCGCAGAGGCCCTCCTCTCCAGCCGGATCAGCCAGTTCGGTGTCCCGGACCATATAAGTACTGACAGGGGTCCTGCCTTCCTGTCCGAGCTGTGGACCTCCCTGGCACGCCTGCTAGGGACCACTCACCACAGCACCACTGCCTACAACCCTGCAGCCAATGGAATGGTGGAAAGGTTCTACAGGTCCCTGAAGGCGCCCCTCATGGCTCGTTGCACCTCCGAGAACTGGAAGTACCAGCTGCCCTGGGTCCTCCTTGGGTTGAGGACCGCCCCCAGAGCCAACGGCGACCCGTCCGCAGCAGAAAAGGTCTTCGGGGAGACCCTCATAGTCCCGGGGGAACTGATCATGAGGACCAGGACAACTTAACAATACAGAGGCTCCGCGACAGGGTTGGGAAGTTTGCCCCCTGTTGGTGGACATATACCGACGGGACGTCCACCTTCATGCCTCCCGTTCTGTCCTCCGCCACCCACGTCTTCATCCGGGACGATGCTGTACGTCCACCCTTAACCAGGCCCTACAGGGGTCCTTTCCTCGTACTTGAGAGAAACACAAAGGCATTCCGGGTGGCCGTACACAGGAAGGAAGACTGGGTATCAATAAACCGCCTCAAGCCCGCATTCCTGGAGGAAGATGTCGGGGGCACTTTCCAAAGCCCCCTCCCCCTCCCCGCAGGAGGTGGTGCCCCCACAGCCTGCCCTGTCCACAAGAAAACCTCGTGGGTGCCCCCGGAAGGCCCCGGGTCCGGGCAGGAGGGCAACCCAACACACCCATCCACAGGGCACCGAAGAAGACAAACACCCCCTCCAGAGGGCATCGAGAAGGTGGGCCCCCCTCTGCCCCCCCCAGCAGATACATGCTTTGATCAGACGTTACCAATGTCTTGCGGGGGGGGCGGGGGGAAGGAGTATTGTAAAGTCCCTGCTCAACGGGGTTCTCTATGATGAACATCCCTTTCCTACAGTTCCTTCACAGGCAACCTAAGGTTGCACGTACACAATCTTATTATCATTATTGTGAATTGTATATTTATTACCTGTTCATTTGCCCTTGTACCACGTATGTGTCAGAGTATTTTTATGTCTAATGCTCGTTATTTCGCACCTCTCTCACAAGCCTATGTATGAAATTTGGATTTTAAATATTTTTATGGTGCATAGATCAATATAGCATAAATAGATTCTGTAAGTGAAATAACGTGTCATGAATATTTTGCTGTGTTTTCTCAGTATACAGAGAGAGAGAGAGAGAGAGAGAGAGAGAGAGAGAGAGAGAGAGAGAGAGAGAATGATGGCACAAGGATTTTTAATAAATTTATGGGAGATGGTGAGGAATAACCACAAAATGATGTAAACCAAGAACTTACTGTAGTAAATAATTTTTTTTATCATGTATGTCTTTGTACGTAATCATGAAAATACTAACATGACGTAACAAACCTAGCATTCTGTTTGGGGGTACATGTCCCGTCGTTCTAAATTACCCATGTATTTCAGATGCTCTATACAGTAGTAGTATTATCCTAAAATACATACCTGTACAGTAAATATAATTTCAAAATCATCTTACAACGCAGGAAAATATCCTTGTACGTAAAATGTGTGCCCAGTGCATTACAGTATGCACAGAATGATGTGCAAAGTTACGGAGGCCAAAGAAAACGTGTGTCTGAATGACGGGATATGTAAGAGTAACAGTTGTAGGCTGGTCTACTTAATTTTGCATCATGACTTTGAAATGGTATTAGGGTGTTCTGGGATGATAGTTTGAGGTATATATTTGTTTGAACTGTCAGGTTTACTGATGAACTGTTAAAATAAGTAGTTATAAGCGTTTGAGGGGTGTATATAGCCTACTTAAGAGTAACAGTAGTAGGAGAGTACTGTAACGTAAGGTTACTATGAGTGTTTTAGGATGATGGTTTTGGGGTGTATCTTTGTTTGAAATAATATTAAATAGTTTTAGTATGATAATTTAAGGTATGTTTTTGTTTGAACTATCAAATTAAGCAGTGAAATGTTAAAATAGGCAGTTGTAAGCATTTTAGTTTAAGGGGTACAGGAGAGGATTTTTGCATTTCTGCAATAGATTCTGGAACCTATCCCCGTGTAAAAATGGGGAGGCACTGTATATATATGGAAGAGAGAGAGAGAGAATAATCTTTACAAACCTAGTGTGAAGGTGGCATATATATATACAAAAATTTAAATGTTTAATATTCTAGTATTCCAACATGTTTAGTATTTTAATATTTTTACCTTCGGAAATTTTAATGAGAAGGCTGGGCTGGTTCTGCATTGCTTGGCTATTTGGATGTCTCGTCGTAATTGCCATTCTCATGCAGTCGTTCAGGTGACTATCAGTGAGATGTGACCCATACCTGGATTTTAAGATTTTCATTGTCAAAAATCCTGATTCACACAGGTATGTCGAACCAAAGCACGATTATATTATAGTCTTTGATATATTTCTTTCAGTAGTGGAAATTGCTTTGCATTTATTAATGCCAGAATTCTTGATGTTCTGCGTTGCTGTTCAGTTTGCAAAGTAATTATTTTCATCTCCAGGTCACTGACGTTTAGTTTGAAGATAGATCCAAGATGAGAGCTGTGTCGGTAACATTGCTGTTACAGAAAGGGTTAGATAGGAATGTGATAGCTGGTAAAACATTACTAAAGTCTGTAAACCTCCTTTTGAACTCATCCCAAATCATGTTGAGTTGATTTGCATATGTAGAAGCAAAAGGAAACTCAGAACTTTTGATGTTAAGCCTTTTCTCTAGCGTAGGGAAGTGATGTAAGAGTTCTTTAGTGATCTGAAACATCCATAACTTCAGTTTATTCATGAAAGCATTTACTGAACTTATCATTTGAGACAAAGATTTCATTTGCCCTTGCAATTCTAGATTTAGCTCATTCAGTTTAGATGTGATGTTTGTTAAAATGCACAGTTTATTTAGATGTGATATTTGTAAAAAATGCAAGGTCACCTAGCCATTTTGGATCATCAAGTTCTTCATATGTATCTTCTCCTTGTTGTACAAAGCCCTTGATTTCGGGAATTAGATGTTCAAATCTTTTAAGAACATTTCCCCTACTTAGCTAACGCACTTTCGTGAACAATACAAGGTCACCATAATGAGCATCCACTTCATCTAGAAGAGATTTAAATAACTGTGTTGAAGAGCTCTAGCACGAATAGAATTAATAATTTTTATAACCACCTTCATTACATGCTCATAGTTAACAACATTTGAACAAAGAATATGCTGGTAGTTAATGAACTGAGGGAATGAAGCGTCGTTTTGCACATTGTCACAAAGTCTACATTGGCACCTATCATTGATAGAGCCCCATCTGTTGTTATTGACACAAGTTTTTAAAGAGGCAGATTCACCTTCTCAGTGAAATTCATGAAACATCCACTCCATGCATTTGTTTCTTTCAGGGGTAAGAGCACTAATAAACCTTACTTCACAGTGTCATCAGAAAAAACCATTCGCACAAATAAATTTATTGGGCTGAGTCCACAACGTCCGTAGATTCATCGAACTGCAAGCTGAAATACGTGCATTCCTCAGTGTCTGCTTTCATTTGATTACACACTTTTCCTGACATCATTCCTATTGTAAGGCTTAGTGCTTGTTTTGTGTATGGAGCAATTGTTTCCTTGTTGTGGGTGCACTCCTCTCCCGGTGGTGCTTGTTTTTTTTTTGTGCTTGCAGTTTACGTCTGTTGCTTTCGTCGGCAGAACGTTAGTCAAGTTTGGGTAGCCATCGAGTCAGGGTCTAGACAGCACAGCAGCATGGACTTGTTTAATAGCAGGTAGTTGTCACCTGTTGTTTTTGGCAGTTTTTGATGATGAGAACTTCACCCAAGTTACCGAGGATGAGTTATTTTGCTGGTTTTGTTGTTCCCCTTTCCCCGTTGTTGTCTCGGCTTCTGCCAGTCTTTCCAGTCCATTTGTCTGTAATTGATGATGGAACCTGATGAACCAAGGTTTGGTTCATAACATTTGGCAACCTTTGGCCAGGATTTGGTCTGTTTTGGCTGGCGGGGTTGTGGCAGCTTGGGGTGGGGGAGTGAAGAAAAAAAAAGGGATTTTGACAAAGGAAAAATCTATTTCTGAGGGAGGCCCTGTGTCACCCGGTGAAATTCCTATTAAGCACGAATTTCTAGGTATAGATATTGCTAAATATACCAGAGAAAAAAGCCATCAGGAATGCTGGGGTTACTACCCCCAGATCAAACATCTATTATGAAATAGACGTCGGTATAGATAAGGGTGAGTGATTGTTGTCACTGCCACAGGACTGCACTCTTAGACATCCCATTGACAAAACCCCGGAACGTGAGGAGCTGATCTAACACCCGTACCACCTGCCCGCCAACCGACGACCCCAGCGCCATCTGTACTCATTCCAGGCTAGCACCCCACAAGCTTGGTATGCCTACTCGGGGAGGGAAACCTAGATCCTGGGAGGGGGGTCACCGGGTGACACAGGGCCTCCCTCAGAAATAGATTTTTCCTTTGTCAAAATCCCTTTTCTGAGCTCATCCCTGTGTCAGCCGGTGAAATCATGACAGAGAATCATACTAAGCTTTGGTGAAAGTCTAAAAGGAACGAACAGTTAGGTGAACATGTATAAAAACACTATTACTGAAAATAGTTTTAATTATCCCCCAAAACATGATTAAATACCAAAGGTATAGACAGAGAAACTGAGTTATAACTAGGGATACAATTAATACCACAGTAAAGGACATGAGAAACAACTATGTGCATAATTAATACTATGGTGGGAAGGTACCAAAACTAAATAAACGACAGAAAATTTATAAAGGTACCTCCGGACTTAAAACTAAATCACAGTAAGTATAACATGTCACCAACTTAAAAACTAACACCGCAAGATTGTACATCATAATATCAGGAGCCAGGCTGTGAAGCATGTCTGGTCCAGGAGAAAATGGCAGGGCAAGTAAATGAGGCAGGCGGGCGGGGGGGAAAGGATAGGGATTAAAGGTTAATTTAAGGCGGAGGGACAATGCTCCCTACAGCCACCCATGAGGGAACTTCAGAGCTTCCAGTGATTTCAGATAGTGGCGTTTAAACACTGATGGAGATTTCCAGCCCGTATACTTCTTAAGCTCATCAAAGTTCATATTATGAAAATAATTAGTGGAGGTAGCCACTGCTCGGATATCATGAACCTTAGGGACTGAATCTGGGTTAGCTTGCTTAATGAAGTATAGAATTTGTAGTCTGATAGCCTTTAAAGAAAGCGTTCCTCCTTTTTCCCTGATAAAAAGAGGACCAGACAAACACTGAGAAGTTCTCCATAAATAGGCCCTCAAGGTAGCAACTGGGCATAAAGACAGGTCTTGTGGAAGAGGAACAACCTTCCAGGGGGACCACCTATCCAGAGGGTCTTCATTTTTTGCTAAGAACCTTTGATCTGGGGAAAGCAGAACTTCTCCTGACGGGAGAAAATCCACATGATTCGCACCTCTAGAGAGAGCAGACAGTTCTGATATTCTGGCACCTGAAGCTAGACTAATTAGGAACAACGTCTTCCTTAACAGATTCAAATAAGAACATTGATCGTTATTAGTTTCTGAGGCTAATTTTAGAACATCGTTAAGAAACCAGGAAACCGTATGTGGACGGGTCGCTGGTCTCAAACGAGCGCATGCTCTGGGAATGGACGAAAAATATGAATCTGTTAAATCAATCTTGAAGCCATGCAAAAACACCTTTTTCAAAGCTGATTTCACTGTGGTAATGGTGGCCGGAGCCAGACCCTTTTCAAACAGTGACCTAAAGAATGATATTGCCAAATTGGTGGTCATGACTTGAGCTTCAGATTCCTTCAAAAAAGATGCCAACTTTTTAACTGCTGAATCGTACTGTCTGAGGGTAGAATCTCTTTTATCTGATTCCAGAAACAGTATTAACGGGATCAATATCCGCACCTCTCTGAGCAGCGAATTTCATAAAGTCCATAAAGCCAGGGCATTCAGAATTTTGAGGAAGCTGACACAGTCCGTGTTTGCACTATTTGAGTCAGCTGTGGCTTGGGTATTTGATGACACCGTAGTTTGAGCTCCAGAAGAAGAGGGAACCAATTGCTCTTCGGCCAGTTGGGAGCTACCAGGGCCACTTGACCTTGAATGACCTGAGCTTGTGCAACTCCTTCATCAGCAGGTTTATTGGCGGAAACAGATAGATTTTCTGCCATTTGTTCCAGTCCACTGACATTGCATCCGTGGCGTGAGCTTGAGGATCCAGGTTGGGAGCAACATAACATGGGAAACAAGTCAAACAACCTGAAGGCCCGGAACCTGACGGTGGATCCATTCGAAAGAAGCCTTGTCCAGGGACCATTCTGACTCCAGCGGAGTTGCCCTGGACAGGGAGTCTGCAATGACACTCCGGACTCCTGCTAGATGGGTAGCTGACAGGTGCCAGCCGTGTTTCTCCGCCAGGGAGAAAATGGCTATCATCACTTGGTTTATCCGGCTCGATTTGGAACCCCCTCTGTTTATGCAATGTACTACTACTGTGCTGTCCAGCACCAGCCTGATATGAATCTGGTTGGTGGGGCAAAGCTTTTTCAGAGTTAGAAACACTTCCATCGCCTCCAAAATGTTTATGTGGAACTGACGGAACAGTGTGGACCATGTACCCTGTACTTTTTCTTTTGGTGAGTACCCTCCCCAGCCACTTAACGAAGCGTCTGTGTGGATTATTAGAGCTGGGGGAGGGAATTGAAGGGGAACTGACTTTGAAAGACCCTTGACTGTGGACCATGGCCGAGTCTTTTCCTCAGCACCGGAGGAATTAATGACACCTTGTCCCTGAGCTTGACATTGGCTCGTCTCCGCCACACTCTGTTTATGTCTTTCAGTTTTGCTTTAGGAGCAGATCTGTTACAGATGCGAACTGAAGAGAACCCAGGATTCTTTCTTGCGTTCTGCAAGAGGCTTTCCTGCCTTTGAGGAATTGCCTGGTGGCTTTGGCTATCTCTCTCCGTTTGGCTGGCGGAATAGACAGCTTGTGCGAGTCCAGATCCCACTGGATACCCAGCCGCTGAAATCGAGCCTCCGGAGTTAGGCGGGACTTTGCCCTGTTTATCTGAAAGCCTAGGGATTCCAGAAACTCGATCCCTATGGCTGTAGCTCTCCGGCACTCCTCGGCGTTGGATGCCCAAATTATCCAATTGTCCAGGTATGCGGCCAGCGATGTCCCCCGGGACCGTAACTGCTGCACTACCGTTTCCGCCAGCTTCGTGAAAATTCTGGGTGCTATGTTGAGCCCGAATGGCATGACCCTGAACGAGTAGGCTTGTCTCCCCAGTCTGAAACCTAGGAAGGGAGAGAAGTTCTGCAATCGGGACGTGATAATATGTGTCTGAAAGATCTATAGAGGTGGTGATGGCTCCACGAGGAAGTAGAGTTCGCACTCATGCTGATTGTAAGCATGCAAAATTTGTCGCATTGTATATAAAGATTGAGACACGACAGATCCAAGATTACCCTTTGTTGACTGGAGTCTTTCTTGGGAACACTGAACAGCCTGCCTTGAAATTTCAGGTGTCTCACTTTCTTTATGGCCCTCTTTTGGAGTAATTCCGCCGCAGAGCTTTGGAAGACGGTTGATGAAATCTGATCAGAGGGGGAGGGCCCTTGATCCAACTCCACCCCAAACCTTTGGAGACTATACTGTGGGCCCACGGACTGAAGATCCACTGGTCCCTGAACAGGTGAAGTCTGCCGCCCACCTGATTGGTCTCACTGGGAAGGTGAAGGCTTGCCTCCTCTACCTCGGCCTCCTCTCCGGGAGAGGGATCGCAAGGCAGCCTTGCCTCTGAAGGAGGCTCTTGCTCTACTCCCCCTTGCGCTCCTGTTAAGGCCTCGAAACGACCCCTGGCCCTCATAGGAGGGGTTATACACAGGAGACTTTACGAAGGTAGGCGCAGCAAGGGAGTGCTGAGCTGGCTGCACCAGCACGAACTGTTGAGGCTGGGCCTTCGAGGTAGAAGGCTGGCCAACTGGCGAGACAGGTACAGCTTGGACAACGGCTTGTTGGTGTTGTCTTCTGTGCCTCCTGTATCTCTTACCAGGCCTGTTTTGGGGCCCGGCGGACTCGGGGGCTTTCCTTTTGAAAGCAGGGATACCCCAGCGGGAGCACAGACTCTGATTAGCCCTGGTTGCCTCAGCCAGGACATTGTTGACCTCTCCTTCGGGGAAGATACTAGCCCCCCAGAAGGAGTTTTTCATGAGCTTGTTAGGCTCATGTCTTATGGTAAAGCGCCAGCGAAGATGTATTTGCGGCAGTTCATCCGCGCTACCATGAAGTCAAACAGGTCCGCCTGAAATCCTGCTAACAGAGACTTCGTCAGGACCTGGAAGAGTGGCTCCTCGGAGTACATCACTGCGGTGGATTCCGCCAGGCACAGGGAGTTCAGTGATCGGCTCAGCCGACACCTAGTCTCAAACTCTGCTTTCAGGAGGGCTTCTGGCAGTTTTGGAAGCTGCTCACTGAATAAGGTGGATGCACAATCTGGGTCCAGCTTACCCGATGTAAAAGTGGCCGGGGCATCCTTCCAGAAATCATCGTCTCCGGGAAGATCAGTGAGGTGGGATCAGTCTCCGGAGCTGAGGCGACGGCTTACCTTCCCGTGCATGCCTGGGCGGTCGCAAGAGCCACCTTAGTCATGCAAGGGGTTGGGATTCTATCACCCAACGAGAACATCGTGAAAGTTGCCCTTGAAGGGGTCAACTTCGTGTTCTCCGCCTGCCACTCATTAAATGTGCGCAGCAATGTAGACTGCGCCTGGTCCCTTGGGAAGATAACTGTCTCCTTCGGGACCTTATCCGTCCTTACCCAAGCTTCCTCCGTCAACCTGGCGAAGCCTGGGTAGGTGGGCAGCAGGTCAGGAGGAAAGAATTCCAACTCCTGAAGCCTGCGCGTGCCTAGACCCTCGATCGTTAGGGTATCTTCATGCCGGGAGCATGAAGGGTCAAACGCCAAGGATTTCCCTTGTCAAATGGAGGGAGGCGGAGGCATCCGGAATGGGGTAATGCACAAACCGACCCACCGAGCGCATGAACCCGAGAGCATACTCTCCTAGCTCTGCAACCTCTCCGTAAGCTTGTTGAGCTTAGCATCCACCTCCGAGGTAAACTTCTGCAGAAGTATACCGGCAAACTCCTCTGGATCAAAGGCAGGTTGGCGAGGAGGGCTAGCCTTAGCTGCCCTCGAACTCGCTCCCTTAGCAGAGGGAGTGGCCTTGTTTGTGGAAGCCACCGGACTAGTATCCCATGGCTTCACCGGAGGGAAAGGGGTTGCTTTGCGGGAGGTTGCAGACTTATAGCCCTTCGCCTTCCAAGACTTCTTCAACTTGGGGACAGCCGATTGCGCCCTGTCCTCCAAGTAAGAAGACTTTTGGAAACCCTGAAATGAAGAAGTGGTGGATGAAGGGGAATCAAAAGGAGCCCACCCCACTGCCTCACTTACCCCTACCTACCTCCTGGTCCTGTTCTGTGTTCATCGGCTCCAGGTCAAGGTTTATGGCCGCCACTTCCTCCGACACCGCCACGCACAAATTCTCGTCCTGGGAGGCTGGGTTTCTACCCGGATCTGCTCGATGAGAGGAGCGGCGACTTCTGATGGAACAGCCGCTGAGATCCGGGCGCCGGGTAAAGCAGATTCGGATGTTCTCGATCCAGAACATATGGCTTCCCGACGGAACATTCCTTCAAAACCAGCCACCCAGGCTCGAAGGGAACAAGGCATCGCTGCGGGAAGCTTGGTCGGCCTGAAGAGAGCAGGGACTTAATAACTGAGCGCTCAGTGAAGAGATATATAAGCAATATATCAGGAACATAACGTATTTGAAACAAGTGAGGCAACCAGGTAAACTAAAGGCAGTAACTATAGGCTTACCGACTCGTCCTGGATAAGCTCGTAAAGAGCGAAGCAAACCTCACAACCGTCCGGTGCCACACGATGAGGTCGTCTATCCGACTGCACAGCCCGAATGGGAACGGCAGACAACGTGCCCATAGGGCTGGTGCAGCACTGCAGTGCACCCGGCTCCTCACAACGTACTGTCTGTAAGTGGAAGACCGATATGAACATACTAATTTAAGGCGCGCCGAGCAGAACCGGCGGAGATAGGGACCTAGACAAACTATAGCAGGTAATGGAGCATGCTAATTAATTTAAACGGACCCGCCGGAGCATTCCGGCGGGACGATAAACCAGATATAAAACATGACACACACTAAATTAAGGAGCGCCGGAGATAGTTCGACGGAGTAGGACCTTAACCTAGGATCATGCAACTCTTAATTGTAAAATCAACTTAAAGTATAATTACTGCCGGAGTCCGCAGTAAGTAAATGGTTAACAACATAGGATAGCAGTACACTGCTGGTCATAGTGTTCCGCGCAGACCCTCCGAGATCCCGTGCCTCCGCCACTCTGGTTACAGCGGGGGCGGGGTAAATCATTACCTCCAGTTATTATACAGCTAGAGAACTAGGTGTGACTAAGGCCAACCTACTGAAAACCAAAACCACCGGAGTGGTAACAGGTAAGAAGGCAACGGGAGGACCGGGACGGCGGAGCAGAACCAGCGAGGAAGTGTTTAAAACCCTGAAGGTGATTGAAGTTCAGCCCGACCGGAGGAGAGCGAACCAACTGAAACACTAGCCGAGCGGTTGACACTAGAACGGAGGCCAGGAGGGTGGGTGACTCTCAACTGGGAACCGGACTAGGCCCCCGCGGGTAACGATCGAAGAGACCGACGCCCCACACGCGGGGAGATGACACACCACTGGCAAAGTCAGGAGGCAGTACTTAGAAGGTGGAATCGAGAGTTATGTTCAAGTGGACGGGGACACCCCATACACTGACTGTAACTCCCACGGGCGCCGAAACAGACGTGTCGACTTTCCTGCGCGCAGGGAGACTCATGACACTCACCAAAAGTACTAGGGGAGGATAGGATAATAGCACTAGTCTAAAGCAACGCCAAACTCTCACCCTCCTCTGAAGGCAGCCCAGACAGTAAAAGGGAGGAGAGAGAGGAGAGGGAAGAGGGGTGGAAGGGAGAGAAATTCCTGTAACACAGTCCAACCAACAACCGACCCATAGGGCAGAAGGGCAATGGATAAAGAAGATCCCCTTTTTATTTTTCCCCTCTCCTCATTAGAGGGAGGAGGAGGGGATGGGGGCTTCAGATGCCCTAGCAAACCTGGAAAACGAGCGGTAGGCGGATGGATGGAACAACAAACAGGAACTACTCCCTCGACCAGCCTACCCCTCCCTCCCCCGCTCAAGTGACATAGTCGGGAGAGATGGGAGCTAAGACAATGCCAAAGCCTAACCTGAATAGCCTAACCCACCGATTGGAGCGAGAGGGCTAGGCTAGGATCCCCAATTTCTGATAAGTACCGCTAAAGTTAACCAATAACCACATACATACACGTAATATGATCGAATATACAAAAATATAAGAACTTGTGCTAAGCGTATAGCCTAACCGAGCGAGGCGAACAAGAGGTAGGCAGCCACCTGGCTGCTCCTGACGCCGAGCCAAAGGACCAATAATAAATCCGAATTATCCATGTCATCCATTACACTACAAATCAGAGAAACTGACAAAAGAAAGCACCACCTTGAGAGGGAATCTACTCCAACGTGAGAGCCTGGTATAAGCTATGAATTAAATAAGAAACCAAAATAAGGGGAGGAAGCCTCCAATGAGTGAATGACGCTAATCAAGGTACCAGGAACCGCCTCCGACATAGATAAACGCCTCCAAAAGGAACTTCTTGAAGGGGAATTACGAAACATGAATAAATTGTAAATGACCGAGAGAAACCCCTGCAGAAACAAGCTGTAAGGGTGTACCTCAAGGTCATCATGGCAGAGGCAAGGCGAACGAAGGGAGCGCTCTGATATTATGACCCTGTAAATATTAACTTACGGGCCAATAAGAGCCTCACTGATAATAAAACCCCACAAGAAGATGGTACTTAACTTCATAACGGTGAAATTGCTTGAAGACATGGTTAACTCAAGGAAAATTGGGCAAAAACCAGCACAAGAAAAAGCCTTCTTAAAGGAAAAAACGTGCTAGAATGGAATGAGTACAGATGGCGCTGGGGTCGTCGGTTGGTGGGCAGGTGAGTGCGGGCGCTAGATCGGCTCCACGTTCCGGGGTTTTGTCAATGGGATGTCTACAGAGTGCAGTCCTGTGGCAGTGACAACAATCACTCACCCTTATCTATACCCGACGTCTATTTCAAAATAGATGTTCGATCTGGGGTAGTAACCCCAGCATTCCTGATAGCTTTTTCTCTGGTATATTTAGAAATTTCACCGGCTGACACAGGGACGAGCTCAAAAAATTTTCTTTGTAAATATTTTTTTTTGCCAGGTGAGGGGGTGTAAGGCTTAGTGCTTGTTTTGTGTATGGAACAATTGTTCCCTTGTTGTGGTTGCACTCCTCTCCTGGTGGTGCTTTTTTTGTTTGTTTATAGTTTACGTCTGTTGCTTTCGTTGGCAGAACGT
Source organism: Macrobrachium rosenbergii (assembly GCF_040412425.1). Classification (NCBI taxonomy): domain Eukaryota; kingdom Metazoa; phylum Arthropoda; class Malacostraca; order Decapoda; family Palaemonidae; genus Macrobrachium; species Macrobrachium rosenbergii. The sequence continues at coordinate 48,454,140 of NC_089760.1, forward strand.
TAGTCAAGTTTGGGTAGCCATCGAGTCAGGGTCTAGACAGCATAGCAGCATGGACTTATATAATAGCAGGTAGTTGTCACCTGTTGTTTTTGGCAGTTTTTGATGATGAGAACTTCACCCAAGTTACCGAGGATGAGTTATTTTGCTGGTTTTGTTGTTCCCCTTTCCCCGTTGTTGTCTCGTCTTCTGCCAGACTTTCCAGTCCATTTGTCTGTAATTGATGATGGAACCTGATGTACCAAGGTTTGGTTCATAACACCTATCATACGTGTGACCGTGTTCCCAGACAGTGGCATGGATTTGATTGCATTTATGATTTCTGTCTTATTTTTGAAACTTTCAAACAAAGGTTCAGATACTGCTGCAAGCCAGCACTCCTTCACAATTTCATCAACCTCGAATGGTTTCTTCTTTTTCGCAAGAACATGGACAACCTTAAATGTAAAAATTCTTGGGGCAATGTTTAGCCCAAAAGGCATGACTTTGAACCTGTACGTATCTTTCCCTATCCAGAACCCTAGCAAAGGGCGGAAGGGAGCAGCAATAAGGGCATTCCAGTATGCATCTTTGAGATCTGTAGAAACTGTCCTGGTCCCTTTTGGAATGATTGAATGCACTTGGGCAACAGTAGTCATCTGAAACTTTTGGCAAACAATGTACTTGTTCAATATTGATAGGTCGAGGATCACTCTTCGTTCTGAGGAATCCTTTTTTGGAACACTGAAGAGACGTGCTTGGTGGTGAATATACGCTTGTTTCTCTGTGGCTGCATTTAACAGGGCCTTCTGCACGTAATCTTCCAGAGAAAGGTCTGGTTTTTTAAAGAACCCCTTTAACGGCGTGGGGGCGGGGGAGAGGATGAGGCCATTTCCACCCCAGCCGTTGAGAGTAATGCTGTGCCCCCAAGGAGAAAACTTCCATTCCTGTGGTATGTTTGAAGTCAACCTCCGACCAAACAATTCCTATTGGTATTCCCCTCTTCCTCTACCTTTTCCTTTGATAGGCATTCCAGGCGTTGCTTTTCCTTTCCCTTTATAAGACGTTTTTTGGACCTTGTGAAAACGATGTCCTTGCTGATGTGGTTGTTGTCCCTTTGAAGGGGGTTGTCCCTTCTGACCACCTGCCAGTTTATGAGGAAAACTTTTGGAGGTGACTGAAGGCTTATATGATTTTGATCAAAGCGAGCCTCTTTAGGATTGGGTAAAGGGAAATTTCGGGTTTTTTGTTTCCTGAATTCGCCTTTTCCCAGAAGGGCGTACACTGTACAACTTTGTTGGTGTGCTTTCTCGTTGATTTGAGTTACCACAGAATCCTCAAACAGGTCCTTACAGTAGGGGTTAGACTGTAATAAAGCAGTCACATTGGGAAGTAAATTGTTGGAGCCTTTCAGTGTTTCCATTCGCGCTTTTATGCGCCAGTCTAAAAAGTCATAGAGTGCTTCCCATAGGGTTCTCTTAAGACTTTTAGCCACAACAGCAAAAATTGTCTTGGAATCTTCTGGAAGCCTTTTAGTGGCAACTTCTAGCAAGGTGGAAGAGGTTAAGATACTAAGGAAGTAGGTCATAGCACGAAATTCTGATGCAGCTTTCTCATCTGAGATTCTTCTCATAGAGGTTCCAAATTGCTAAGTAGCTACATCTAAGGGGAGCTTTTCCCTTTTAAAAGGGAGTCGAAGCGTTGTCCATTCCTTGGTGGAATTTTTTGAGCATTGGAGGACTGTGGTAAATGGTTTTAGTTCTGTCATAGGATCCCATTTTCTAGTTACTACATAATTCTGAAAGTCTGCCTTCACATGGTTAATTATTTTAAAAGCAAAAGGACAGAAGGCTGGAAGTACTTGCTGAGGAAATTGGGTTATGTTCATAATGGGAGTATAGATCCGTTTTCCGTTGATCTGGTAAAGGGTGTCATCTATAGCTTTCAATGCTGTATTCCCAGGTAAGAGAACCGTTTCCATTTGAGGTTTCTCCATGTCTGGCGCAGGTGGTATCAGAGGCCATTCTGTATTAGGAAATGCTGCCCTATCTCTAAACTGTGCTTGTACAACTTCAATCATGGTTTTTCTCTCATTGATTAGATACTTACAGCAGGAGAGAAAATGCACATTGAGGCATCTCGCCAAGGATTATCAATATCATCAGGGGAGAAACTGGAGCCCCTGTTGTGTTCTGATCTGAAGTTTTATATTCCAAACTAGTCATTTTGATGGTTCCAGTTTGAACTCTAACCTTAGACCTTGTTTGGGGAGAATTTGTTTCCACTCTCCCTTTTCAGTTGCAGGATGCAGTACTTTTACACTTTGAAGTGTACATCACTGACTTGATTTCTTTAATTTCATGTTCGGAATCATGCAATATGTCCATTATATATTGCCGTTCTGTGGCAAGGGCATCTCTGATGTTACTCATAATTTCCTTACGGAATTGATCAAATGCCACTGTCAAGTGCCAGCTTTCCTCCTTCATAAATGGATCCTGTACATAATGTAATATTTCGTAACAAGTACGAAAAAGGGATTTTGACAAAGGAAAAATCTATTTCTGGGGGGAGACCTGTGTCACCCGGTGAAATATCCTTTTAGCACATATTTCTAGGTATAAGTATTGCTAAATATACCAGAGAAAAAGCTAAACACAATGCCAGGGTTACGACCCCCGGATCGAACGCCATTTATATATGGTGTCGGTATACACAAAGGGTGAGTGGTGCCACTGCCACAGGCCTCCGCCCTACAGAGCTCTCCAATCTCAAAACCCCGAAAAGTGAGGAGCCGTTACATACCTCACCTTCTTCTCCCAGCCAACCACCACCTCAGCCGCCATCTTGTAAACATCCTGTTAGCACCCCCCCAAGCTTGGTATGCCACTCAGGGGGGAAAGGAAATACAGGATGGGTCACGGGTGACACAGGTCTCCCCCAGAAATAGATTTTTCCTTTGTCAAAATCCCTTTTCTGGGCTCGACCTGTGTCACCCGGTGAAATTATAACAGAGAATCAGCCATACAAAAGCTTGGTGGAGCCCTCTAGGAATTACCTTAATGGAGCTAAATAAAACTATAAGAAAATTACTGTGTTTTAATAACCCAAAGCAGTAATAATAAAACATGATTAACAATATAGGGCACACAGACAAAATTAGTTACACCAAGACACTTAAGGCTAACAAAAAGGGGGAACGACAAAATATGCAAAACGGTCAGGAGTCAGGCTGTGAAGCAGGCCTGACCTAAAGATAGAAGGCATGGCGAGTAAACGAGGCAGGCAGGCGAGAGAGGAATAAAGGACAGGATAAACTAAGGTTACATAAGCTATTCTAGGGCAGGAGGAACAATACTTCCTGCAGCCACTGTGGAAAATTTAAGAGCCTCTAGAGATTTAAGGTAGTGGCGTTTGAACACTGTTGGTGATTTCCAGCCCGTATATTTTTTAAGATCATCAAATTTCATATTATGGAAATAATTAGTGGAGGTGGCCACTGCTCGAATATCATGTACCCTAGGTACTGAATCCGGGTTTGCTTGCTTTATGAAATATAGTATTTGTTGCCTGATGGCCTTCAAAGAAATGGTTCCTCCATTTTCTCTAACAAAAGAGGGCCAGACATTATATTACAAGTTCTATTTAAATAAGCCTTTAAAGTGTTAACTGGGCATATGACAGATCCTGTGGAAGGGGATAACCTTCCAAGGGGACCATCCATTTTGTGGATCTTCATTCTTAGCTAAAAACTTGAGATCCGAGACAACAGAACTTCTCCTGACGGGAGGAAATCAACATGGTTCGGTTCTCTAGAGAGAGCAGACAGTTCAGAAATTCTGGCACCTGAGGCTAGGCTAATTAAAAATAACGTTTTCCTTAACAGACTTGAGTATGACCACAGTTCATTATCAGTGTCCGATGCTAATTTAAATACATCATTTAAGAACCAGGAAACCGTGTGGGGACGGGTTGCTGGTCTAAGACGAGCGCATGCTTTAGGAATTGACAAAAAATATGAGTCTGTAAGGTTAATATTGAAGCCATGTAAAAATATTTTTCTTAAAGCCGATTTTGCTGTAGTAATAGTACTAGAGGCCAGTCCTTTCTCAAATAATGACCTGAAGAAAGAGATTGCAAGGTTCGTGGTCATTTCTTGAGCTTCAGATTCTCTCAGAAATAATGCTAACTTTTTAACTGCTGAGTCATATTGTCTGAGGGTAGATTCCCTTTTGTCTGATTCTATGAACAGTGTATTAATAGGATCAATGTTAGCATCTTTCTGAGCTGCAAATTTCATGAAGTCCATAAAGCTAGGGCATTCAGAATTCTTGAGGAAGCTGACACAGTCCGAGTTTGTACTATTTGTGTCAACCTTGGACTGGGGATTTGTATGCGCCAGAGTTTCAACTCTAGAAGAAGAGGAAACCAATTGCTCTTCTGCCAGTTGGGTGCCACAAGTGCTACTTGACCTTTGAATGATCTGAGTTTGTGTAAAACTTTCATCAATAGGTTTATTGGTGGAAACAGATAGATCCTTTGCCACCTGTTCCAGTCTATTGACATCGCATCTGTGGAGTGAGCTAGAGGGTCTAGATTGGGAGCAACGTAACAGGGAAGTTTGTGGTTGCTCTCTGTGGCAAACAGGTCCACCTGGAGACCTGGTACCTGACGACAAATCCACTCGAATGATGCTTTGTCCAGTGACCATTCTGACTCCAGTGGAGTTGTCCTGGACAGTGAATCTGCAATGACATTCCGGACACCTGCCAGATGGGTGGCTGACAGGTGCCAACGGTGTTTCCTTGCCAGGGAGAAAATTGCTATCATTACCTGATTGATCCGGCTAGACTTGGAGCCCCCTCTGTTTATGCAATGTACAACTACTGCACTGTCCAGTACCAGTCTGATATGAATCTGTCTGATTGGACGTAGTTTCTTTAGAGTTAGAAATACTGCCATTGCTTCTAGAATGTTGATATGGAACTGGCAGAACATAGTTGACCACGTTCCTTGAACTTTCTTGTGTTGGGAATATCCTTCCCACCCGCTCAGGGAAGCATCCGTATGGATCACCAATGATGGAGGGGGAAATTGGAGAGGCACTGACCTTGACAAACTCTTGACTGTTGACCATGGTCGAAGCCTCTTCCTCAACACCAGCGGAATTAGGGACATCATCTTGTCTCTGTATCTGCTGTTGGCTCGTCTCCGCCATACTCTGTTTATATCCTTCAGTTTGGCTTTCAGCAGCAAATCTGTTGCTGACGCGAACTGAAGAGAACCCAGGACTCTTTCCTGGATACGACAAGAGGCTCTTTTGTTTTTGAGGAACTGCCTGGTGGCTTTGGCTATTTCCCTCCTTTTGGCTGGCGGAAGTGACAGTTTGTGTGTGTCCAGAGCCCATTGGATTCCTAACCATTGAAATTGAGCCTCCGGAACTAGGCGGGATTTCTTCCTGTTTATTTGAAAACCTAAGGATTCCAGGAAGCTGATCACTATGGATGTTGCTTTCTGACATTCCTTGGCGTTGGATGCCCAAATTATCCAATCGTCCAGGTATGCGGCTGACATGATCCCTTGGGCCCATAGTTGTTGGACTACTGTTTCTGCCAGTTTGGTGAAAATTCTGGGCGCTATGTTGAGCTCGAATGGCATGACTCTGAACGAGTATGCTTGTTTCCCTAGTCTGAATCCTAGGTAAGGAGAGAAGTTTTCGCAATCGGACGTGATAATAAGCGCCTGAAAGATCTATAGAGGTGGTGACGGCCCCACGGGAAGTAGGGTCCGCACCTGCGAGATTGTAAGCATGCGAAACTTTGTCGCATTGAATGTATAAATTGAGACGAGACAAGTCTAGGATTACTCTTTGCTGAATAGAGTCTTTCTTCGAACACTGAACAGTCTGCCTTGAAATTTCAGGTGTCTCACTTTCTTTATTCCCCTCTTTGAAGAAGGTCTTTTACAAAGTCCAGGAGGGCTTTGGATGGAGACTGATGGAATCTGACTGGCAGAGGAGGCCCTCTGCTCCAGCTCCATCCCAGACCCTTGGAAACTATGCTGTGGGCCCACGGATTGAAGGTCCAACGGTCCCGGAAGAGATGTAACCTCCCGCCCACCTTAGGAGACTAATTGAGCGGAAGAGGGCTTACTTCCTCTACTTCCTCGGCCTCCTCTTCCCCGTGAGAGAGGACGTGATGCAGATCTACCTCTGAAGGAGGCTCTGGCTCTGCTTCCCCTCGCATTTCTGTTAAAACCTCGAAATGCCCCCGGCTTTCAAACGAAGCATTGAAAGCCGGGGACGCCACGAAGGTTGGCGAAGCAAGGGTTTGCTGAGCCGGCTGCATTAGAACAAACTGTTGATGAGGCTGAGCTTTAGAGGTTGAAGGCTGACCGATCTGAGAGACCGGTACAGCTTGGAGCATAGTATGGGCCTGAGGTTTTCTGTACCTCCTGAACCTTTTCCTATCCCTGGCTTGAGGTCCGGCAGACTCGGTGGCCTTCCTTTTAAAGGGGAGACCCCAGCGGGAGCGAAGGCTCTGATTTGCTCTGGTTGCCTCCGCCAGAACATTGTTGACCTCATCCTCAGCGAAGATGTTAGGGCCCCAGATAGAACTCTTCATGAGTCTATTGGGCTCGTGTCTGATAGTGGCGTCCGCAAAGATGTGTTTTTGGCAGTTTAGTCTCGCCACTACAAAATCATACAGGTCCACCTGGAGTGCTGCTAACAGGGATTTGGTCAGGACCTGGAAAAGAGGTTCTTCAGCGTAAGTTACCGCCGTTACCTCTGTAGTAGTAATGGAATGCAGGGAGTGACTCAACCTGCATCTATCCTCGAATTCCGCCTTCAGAAGGGCCTCTGGAATCTTGGGAAGCTGTTCACTAAAAAGAGTGGAGGCGCACTCGGGGTCGAGTTTGCCCACCGTGAACGTGGCCGGAGCTCCCAACCAAAATTCCAAATCTCCGGGGAAGACGAGAGAGGTGGGATCTGTCTCCCGGAGTTGAGGCAGCGGCTTACCCTCGATTCCCGCCTGACTAGTCAGCACTGCTATCTTAGTCGTGCAGGGGTAGAGATGGAGTCACCTAATGAGAACATCGTGAAAGTCCCCTTAAAGGGGGTAAAGGTATTTTCGCACTCCCATTCAGTGAGTGCGCATCAAGGTGGATTGGGCTTGGTCCCTGGGGAAGATAACTGTCTCCTTTGGGACCTTGTCTGATCTGATCCAGGCTTCCTCTGTAAGCCTGGCATAGCCTGGGTAGGGAGGCACCAGGTCGGGTGGAAAGAATTCCAGTTCCTTCAACCGACGAGTTCCCAAGCCCTCGATGGTCAGGGTATCATTGTGCAGAGGAGCATGAAGAGCCAGACGCCACGGGTTTCCCTTATCAAAGGGGGGCAGTTTGGAGGTGTCCGGAACAACGTAAGATTGTCCTGCTACTCCGGAGCGCATAAACCCGGAGAGCAAGCTTTCCTGGGTCTGCATCCTCTCTGCCAATGACTTCACAGACTGACCAGAGGTCTGTAAGCTCGAAATGAGCTGGGAGGAAAGGTCTTGAATCCTGGCCTCGACCTTCTTATCTAACTTCTGCATTAGAATTTCCGCAAAGGCCTCAGGGTCAAAGTTAGGCTGAGGGGGGACTAGCCTTAGACGTCCTGGATCTCGACCCCTTGGGCGGGGGAGTAGCCTTACTAGTGGACGCCACTGGGTTAAGAGCCAGTGACGACCTTGAGGGAGCTGACGGATTAGACCTATGAGGCCTAGAGGACTTAGGTAAGTCCTTCTTTTTCAAGGTTTTCACCTTGGGGACAACAGACCTCGACCTGTCCTCAAGGATAGCTGATTTAGGAAAGCCTTGAAATGAAGAAGAAGAGGAAGAAGGAGAACCAAAAAGGGGACTACCTACACTCTCTCCCCCTGCCTCACTTACCACCCTACCTTCTACCTGGTGGTCCGGATCGACGCTCATAGGTTCGAGGTGGATATTGATGGCCGCCACCTCTTCCGCCACCCCTCCGCACAGGTTGTCTTCTTGGGAGGGTTGCGTCTCCTCCCGGATCCGTTCAATTAAAGGGGCGGCTAATTCCGCCGGCACTACGGCTGAGATCCGGGCTCCGGGGTAGAGGAGATTACATATCTCCTCTGACAGGACGTACGGCTTCCCCGACGCAACATTCCCCCCAAACCCGCCAACCCAGATCTTCAGGGTCGACAGCGAAGAGTCGCGGGTAATACAGTCAGACTGAAAGAAAGGAAAGGATTTACTGAAAATATTCTCCAAATGCTGTATATGTCAATATAAGACATTAAAGTCAAAAAGAGACTAAAGGTTAGCGGTCTCCAAAGCTTACCGACTCATCCACCACTCGCTCGTACAGAGCGTAGCAAATCTCACAGCCATCCGGGTGCCAGACGACCAAGTCCCCAACGCGGACCGAGCAGCCGGAGTGCGAACGGCACACCTCATGGCCACAGGGTTGTTGGAGAACCGCTCTGCACCCAGGCTCCTGACAGCGTACCATCTGTAAGCGGAAAGATGATACATGAGCATCGTCGAGTTAAGGCCCGCCGGAGTAGGTCCGGCGGAAATAGGATACCTTAACCTAATAATGGGTGATGGAACATGCTTATCGTCAGACAAAACCCCGCCGGAATTAAATCCGGCAGTATAGAATTAATATACGATACATGAGTAACGTAAAGTTAAGGGCCGCCGGAGTAGGTCCGGCGGTAATAGGATACCTTAACCTTGGAACATGCTTTTCATATAATAAAACACTGCCGGAAAAGAATCCGGCAGCAGAAATAGATATAAGTTATGCTACGGAATGGTCAACTAATTATGTAAACAAAAGTACTCTAAGATACGCTGGTGTTATGGTACTCCGCCAATTTGCCACGGAAATCTCGTTATCTCACACCTATGGTAGCGGCGGAAGAGGCGGAGAGGAGTCTTCGCATCTGGCTCAACTCTCAACGCGCGGGGCGGGAACCAGATAGTGGAAAGCGCCAACCAACCGAATACCATACCCACCGGAGTGGTAACGTGTACTATAACAATGAGAGATATGACTAACCCGGCGGAGAATGAACATAGCGAAAGTCATGATAGCATCCCTGGGACTGTGTTCGATGCTCCAGCTAACACTGAGGGAAGCGAACAAACAAAACACCGGCCGATAAGGGGAAAAGATAGCAGAGTGGCGGAAACCCGATAAGTGGTGGCCAGATGGGTGGGTAATACCCTCTGGAAGCCGAAAGAAACTCCCCACGGGGTGCCGAACGTAAGTGATCGGCGTCCCTCACATAGGGAGATGTCTAGGTCACTCGCCAAATGCTAATTGATCAGGTAAGGAAGGACTAGGCTACATACACGAAAAGGACTGTGCAACCTTCGATCCCAGTCCATCCTCCAAAACCAAAACTTTTTGGCTTGGACAGGAAGGCCAGAATAGGTGCAACAGGGAGGGGGGGGGGGACCCACGCAATGCCTAACCACACCCTCCAAAACCGACAGCCTGGTCAGGTGGAAGACTATGAATTGAGGAGACCCTTCACTATTCTAACCTCACCCTCCAAAAACCTCACGGCCTGGTCAGGTGGGCTAAAAAGGGGGAAGGGCAACTGCCTCACTAGCCTAACCTCACCTTCCAAAAACGTGACAGCATGGTCAGGTGGGCCGAGAGAGAACGAGGAACTCCCTCAACAACCTAACATCTCCCTCCAAAGCCTCAAAACGGCCTGGACAGGAGAGCTAGGAAGCATAAGCATCGTGTAAAAGAGCCTATCCTGTCCAGCCTAACTCTCCGAAACCGATTACGGTACGGCCGAGTAGGCTAGGCTAGAAAATACCTAATCGAATAAAACTACCTGACTTCAAGTACAAAGATAAAAAGTTAACCAGATGATGTGTGAAATATAAAAACATATTTCTGGGCTTGTCCTGTGTCGCTGAGTGAAATGTCCCTATACAGCACACATTTCTAGGTATAAGTATTGCTAGATATACCAGAGAAAAAAGCCAATAGGATGCCAGAGTTACTACCTCTGGATCGATACATCCTTATAGGATGTCGGTATGTCATCTAGGAGTGAGTGGAAGCCACTACCACAGACACTTAACCCAATAGACTCCTCCTCACCAAAACCCCTCTGCCTAAGAGGTGCCGATATGACGGTCCCACCACCGCTACTACTAATTCTACCCACAATGCACCATCCGCTTATAGCACGCTTTACGAACCACTCGTGATTTTTTTGTGGTGCTAATATTCTATTCTTTTTTTCCTAATTTGAATTATCTCGCTTTCCTGATGGCATCATCTGATCAAGCGCATCTTCTTCTAAGTTGAGTATTCAAATTTGAATGTTTTTGGTATGCGAATGGATTATTTTAGTCCTGTTTATTGTTTCGCCTGATCGACTGAGGGCCGCCATTTCGTGTTCGTTCGTGGCGGCTTACTACAGTCTTTTTATATGATTGCCTTTTTTCGTTCAATCAATAGAAAATTACAATTACTACGTTCTTTTAATGATAGTTTCAATTTTCTCTCGATCTGACGCGATCGACTATTATTTTATACCCTAGAAGTTGAAAGTTAGGCCTAGCCTAGCTTTCCTTTATATACCGTATGTAGACATATTTATTTAATATGTCATTATGTCATTTATTATGTGTGTAATAGTTCTTGAGTCTGTTTGGGTGGTGTTGTTAGCCTACCTGACCAGTTCGGCTTTGCCGATTCTTGGAAGGTAGGCTATGATGGCCCCAGTCTTCCTTCCTCCTTGGCCTATAGGCCTGAGTTGGTACGGTTTTCTTGGGTGGCCTTCGTTCGGGTTTGAGTGCAGGCCCTTCTTCCCTGACCAGTTGATTCTTCAATCCTGGAAGTGATGTTGGCGCTAGCGCTCTTTCTCGTTCGATTTTTTGGCGAATCCTAGCCTACATTTCCAGGAGGTGCCTTCTGGAGGTTAGGCTAGGTGATAGTATCAATGTTCATCCTTTCGCCTTATATCTCACCCCCTGTATATCAGTCTTTTTTGTCTTGGCTCTCCCTTTTGGGGCATTTTAGAGTTTAGCTCATTTGCCCTTTCGGTTGAGATGACATTGCGTGGAAGGTGCCTAGGCACCTGACCTGTTGTTGTCGCCATGTTTTCACTCCGTGTCTTCCCGTTCGCCGTCCGGACCTGTTCCGCGGCTATCGTTAGCTCGCTTTAGCTTCTAGCAGAAACTTTAGCTTGAGCGTCGTTGTCATTCGCTTCGCCACGGGCGGAACTGGAGAGAAGCTGTTATAAATTTTACTAGTAGTAATTGTGATTTATTTTCTGCTCCTGCTTCTCTACCGCTCCGTCATCCGGACTCGTTCCGGCAGCTATCGTTAGCTCGCTTTAGTCTTAATAGGACTTTTGCTTGAGCGTCGTTGCTTTGTTATCGGCGGAATTGTAGAGGAGCCGGAATGATATGGGTTTTATTACTGTTATTATTTTTCTATTTCTGTGAGTGAAGTTTGGTGAATTATCCCGACTCTTCGCGTCGGCGACTAGCCCTCCCTGGTTGTTGATTTCTGTGTATTTAGTTAAATTATCGTGACGTTCCGGCGTCACCGAATTGCTTTCCGGCGTGATATGACTCAGGTCTGGCCCACCTGATTAGGATCCCATCGGAGACTTCCGCCGTATCCACAGTTCTCAACTCCGGTGTGAGGCAGAATATTTACTTTAAGTTTTACTAGTTTAGCCGTTCCGCCGCCTATTTTAGATGCTCATGTATGAATTTTTATTATAGGTGGTACATTGCCAGAGCCGGTTGTAACGCCTACCTGCAGCAACCCTGTGGCCATGTAGCATGCAGATCGCATGCCGGTTGTGCAGTCGAGGTCGACGACCACCTGCCTGGCATCCTGACGGCTGCGATGCAGCTACGCACTTTATTTGGATGTGGTTGATGATTCGGTACGTTAACCTTCAATTGTATTTAACACAGTTCGTTTAAATAATTGTGTTTATATTTGATATAAGATAATATCCTTGTCAATCCCTTTTATTGACATGAGAATCAATTAACAGGTCCCTCGGTCCCGTCAAGCTTCGTCTCTAGCGACATTAAAGATCTGGGTTGGCGGCTTTGGGCGCAACGTTGGTCAGGGGCGTCCTTATGTGCTGGCAGAGGATATCTGCAACATTCTTTACCCGAATGCTAGGGCCTCTGCAGCCGTAGCCCCTGAAGTAGCTGAACCCCTGATCAACAGGATTAGGCTTGAAACCCAGGTCTCGCCAGAAGAGCAAGAGCTGTGCGGCGAAGTGGCCGAAGAAGTGGCCAACATCAACCTGGACGTCGAACCAATGGCCATCGACCCGGAGGAGGAAGGTAGGGATGTAAGTGAGGCAGGTAGACTAATTAATCCATTATCTCTCACTTCTCCTGCGTCTTCGTCTTCATCCTTCCAAGGATTCTCTAAGAGCTCCACCTTGGGGACCCGTTCGGGGTCGGTGATCCCCAAGGTGAAGTCCTCTTTGAAGACGAAGACATTACCTAAATTGACTAAACCCCCGAAAACCTCATCTGTACCTAGCTCCGCCAAGGTTTCATTGACTCGAAACCTTTCGACTTCCGCCCAGAAAGCTACTCCTCTTCTAAGGGGTCGAGAACAAAGTCGAGCAGGTCGAAAAAGCCTGACTTTGACCCTGAAGCTTTCAAGGAGTCCATGATGAGAATGTTTTTCGAACAGGTCTCTTTCTCAGTTCGAGGCAATGTCTCGCGATCTTGCCTCGAGTCTTGAGTCGTCGGGAAAGTATGTTCAATCCTTGGCGGAGAGGTTAAAGACGCAAGAGGAGTCGCTGGCCGGAGTGGTTAGTTCAGGTCCGGTACAGCAACGGTCCTATGCCATTCCAGACGCCTCTAAGCTACCAGCTTATGAGGATTCTAACCCTTGGCGTCTTGCCTTTAATGCCCCTTTCGCTAATGGTAAATTAACCATTGAAGGTTGTGGCACCCGCCCTGTGGAAGATTACGAGTTCTTCCCGGTGGATCTTGTTTTTCCCTTCCCGGGGTATGCTCAGCTTTCCGAAGATGCCTTGGTAAGGGAAGATAAGGTTCCCAAAGAAACAGTGATCTTCCCCTAGGGACCAAGCGCAGTCGGCATGGGTTAGGATCCTATCTGACTGGGAGTGTTCAACACTAGATTGACCCCTCATAAGGGGCGGTTTACGATGTTCACAGTAAATGAGGATGTCCCGACTCCCTTGCACCTCTAAAGTGGCAGAATTAACCCTTCAGGCCGGAACAGAGGAGAAGCCTATGCCGCAGCTTTCGTGAGACGGAGCCTACTTCTATGCTCTTCCCAGCAGATTTAGAATGCTGGACCGGAGCTCCGGAAACCTTTACAGTGGGTAAACTAGATTTGGAGTGCGCTTCGAATCTTTTCAGTGAACAACTACCCAGGCTTCCGGAGTCTCTGATAAAAGCTGAGTATGAGGCTAGGTGCCGTCTCAGCAGATCTATCAATTCCGTCACCTCGGTGGAATTGACGTCTGCTGTTTACAAGGATGAACCTCTGTTCAGGGTCCTGACTAAATCACTACTGGCCTCATTCCAGAGTGATTTGTTTGATTTCATTGTGGCAAGGAGGAACTGCCGAAAATTTGTTCTGGCTGACGCGACCATCCGTCATGAGCCGAACAAGCTGATAAAATCCTCTGTCTGGGGGACCAATCTATTCCCTGAAGATATGGTCAATTCAGTGATCAGTGAGGCCTCAAGGGCCAACCAAAATCTTCGGATCCGGTGGGGACTTCCCTCTAAGAGGAAGTCGTCAGAATAAGCGTCCTTGAAATTTTAAATGTCTGACTTTCTTTATCGCCTTCGGGGCCCCAACCTAAAGGCAGGAAGAGGTCTAGGAGGTTTCATCCTTATAAGGCACCCCAGACCCAGACAATTGTTCAGACAGTTCCGGTAGGTCAGATTGCCCAGCCCTCCACCTCCAAGGGACATCCACAATACGTTGTACTGAACCAACCGGCCCACCATCCCGCTGGTTCAACAACCTATGTTTCTCCTGCCTTCAACCCTACTTACGAGTCCCAGACCTTTCAGGGCTACCGCCAGTTCAAGGGTAATAGAGGTAGGGGAGCTTCAGGTCTAGATCTGGCCCCAGACTCCAATCTCGAGGTAGAGGTTCAAGAGGAACTAGAGACAGCAAGTCTTACAATAAATGAACATCCCCAGGTAGGTGGGAGGTTACGCCTCTTCAGGGACCATTGGACATTCAGTCCATGGGCCCACAGTATCATTTCAAAAGGCCTAGGGTGGAGCTGGGTAGGGGGACCCCCTCCACTTGTCAGGTTCTATCAGACTCCAACATCAGATCTGTTAGACTATACAGAAGACCTTCTTTTAAAGAAGGCGATAAAGAAAGTCAGACATTTAAAATTTCAAGGACGCTTATTCAGCGTGCCAAAGAAAGACTCAGACAAGAGAGAGTGATTTTAGACCTGTCAACTCTAAATTCTTACATTCAATGCGACAGGTTCCGTATGTTGACCGTCTCTCAGGTGCGGACCTTACTTCCCCATGGGGCCATCACCACCTCTATAGATCTTACAGACGCCTATTATCATGTTCCAATAGCAAGAAACTTCTCCCCTTATCTGGGGTTCAGACTGGGAAGACAGGCTTACTTGTTCAGGGTAATGCCTTTCGGACTGAACATAGCACCCAGGATCTTCACCAAATTGGGAGAAGTTGTGGTACAGGAACTGAGATCTCAAGGTATCAAGGTGGTGGCTTATCTGGACGATTGGCTAATTTGGGCCTCCAGCGTCTCCGAATGTTGGAAGTCGACAAAGTTAGTGATTCAGTTCCTAGAGTATCTGGGTTTTCATATAAACAAAGAAATCTCGTTTAACCCCGGCAACCAAATTTCAGTGGCTGGGCATTCAGTGGGACTTAAGCACCCACAAACTTTCAGTTCCCCCAGCGAAATGCAAAGAGATTGCCAAAGCAACAAGGCAGTTTCTCAAGTGCAAACGAGCCTCTCGTCGCACTCAAGAAAGAATCCTGGGTTCCCTCCAGTTTGCGTCAGTAACAGACCTTCTCCTCAAAGCAAAACTGAAGGACATAAATCGAGTGTGGCGAAGTCGAGCCAATTGCAAATTCAGAGACAAAGTCTCCCTCATACCTCCAATCTTAAAGAAAAGACTTCGCCCCTGGACAACGGCCAAAAGTCTTTCCAAATCGATTCCATTACAATATCCCCCTCCAGCCCTGATCATCCACACGGACACATCTCTGACTGGTTGGGGGGGCTATTCGCAGTACAAGAAGGTTCAAGGAATCTGGTCAAGCCACTTTCGTCTCTTCCACATAAACATTCTGGAAGCAATGGCAGTTTTCTTGACTCTGAAACGTTTACGTCTGGCCAGGAACATACATATCAGGTTAGTTCTGGACAGTGCAGTGATAGTTCATTGTCTGAACAGGGGAGGTTCCAAGACAAGTCACATAAATCACGTTATGATAGCGATCTTTTCATTAGCAATGAAAACCATTGGCACCTGTCAGCAACACATCTGTCAGGAGTAAGAAACGTGATTGCAGATTCTCTGTCAAGGACGACTCCTCTGGAATCGGAATGGTCTTTGGACAAGAAATCCTTCAATTGATTCTCCAACAGATTCCCGGCTTCAGGTGGACCTTTTTGCCACGGAATCAAATCACAAACTCACATTTTACATAGCTCCGAACCTGGACCCTCGGGCTTATGCTACAGACGCAATGTCAATAGATTGGAACAAATGGGAGAAGATCTATCTCTTTCCTCCAGTAAATCTTCTGTGGAAAGTTTTACACAAACTCAGGTCATTCAAAGGTCAAATAGCTTTAGTTGCTCCCAACTGGCCGAAGAGCAATTGGTTTCCGCTTCTGTTAGAGCTGAAACTCAGAGCCTTGCAAATTCCTCATCCAATATTAACCCAAGTAGTGCAAACTCAGATTGTGTCAGCTTCCTCAGGAATGCTGAATGCCCTAACTTTATGGATTTCATGAAGTTTTCAGCCCAGAAAAATGCTAATATTGATCCTCAAAACACATTATTTTTGGAATCAGATAAGAGAGAATCTACTCTTCGCCAGTATGATTCAGCAGTTAAAAAACTTGCTAACTTTCTGAAAGAGTCAGACGTTCATACTATGACTACTAATCTTACGATCTCATTTTTTAAGACCCTTTTTGACAAAGGTCTGGCAGCTAGTACAATTACTACAACTAAATCTGCCTTAAAGAAAGTATTCCTTTGGGGATTTAATATTGATCTGACGGACTCATACTTTTCATCTATTCCTAAAGCTTGTGCCCGTCTTAGACCAACAACCCGTCCTAAAACGGTTTCTTGGTTTTTAAACGATGTATTAAAGTTAGCCTCAGACACAAATAATGAGTCTTGCCCTTATTCGACTCTTCTTAGAAAAACTTTGTTTTTAATTAGCCTGGCTTCAGGAGCTAGAATCTCTGAACTGTCAGCCCTTTCTAGAGAGCCGAATCATGTGGATTTCTCCCATCAGGAGAGGTTGTACTCTCTCCAGATCAAATGTTTTTAGCTAAGAATGAAGATCCTCTAATTAGGTGGTCTCCTGGAAAATAATACCCCTTCTAGAAGATCCCTCCTTATGTCCGGTGGTCACATTAAAAGCCTACCTAGAGAGAACCTCTCAGAGGTCTTCAAGTCCACTTTTTGTTAGAGAAAATGGTGGAACCATTTCCTTGAATGGCATTAGACAACAAATACTTTATTTTATTAAACAAGCTAATCCGTATTCAATCCCCAGGTCCATGATATCCGGGCTGTAGCCACCTCAGTTAATTATTTCCAACACATGAATTTTGAGGAAATTAAAAAATATATGGGCTGGAAATCCCCTAGAGTCTTTAAACGTCATTATCTCAAATCCTTGGAGGCTTTGAAGTTTTCTGCTGTCGCTGCAGGGAACATTGTTTCCCCAGAGTCAGCCTAATATTGTTTTATAATATTTTATTATTGGTAAATTGTAATTGTAATTGTTTTGTATTTTGCTTGCCCTACCAATTGGTACCTCTCACCTACCTGCCTCGCTTGTACTCCTGTCCTTCCTATCTTGTTGTCTGGGCTTGGGTTGCTTCTCAATCCATTCCTGGCTTTGCTTTATCACCTTAGTTGTTAAGTTTTCACTAAATATTGTTTTTATAGGTGATGGTTACTAGTTTGTTTATTAATCTTAAGATTGTAACCACATTAATTTGCATTAATTAAGTCAGTTATAGTCCTTTTGTACTAATTTATTTTTATATTTGCTTTTCTGGATTAGTAAAAAGCATATTCAAAATAAAAATTTTATTTTATCCTTAATACAATTAATCCTTTTTAAATTTACAAGCTTCTTTGGTCAATTCTCTGCTACTATTTCACTCAGCGACACAGGCCAAGCCCAGAAAAGGGATTTTGACAAAGGAAAAATCTATTTCTGGGTGAAGGCCTGTGTCGCTCAGTGAACTCTTCCCTCTCTATATTTCCCACCCTGATCTAGCCAAAAAGCTTGGGTGCTATTTCGGGATGGTGCATTGTGGGTAGAATTAGTAGTAGCAGTGGTGGGACCGTCAGATCGGCACCCTCTTAGGCAGAGGGTTTTGGTGAGGAGGAGTCTATTGGGTTAAGTGTCTGTGGTAGTGGCTTCCACTCGCTCCTAGATGACATACCGACATCCTATAAGGATGTATCGATCCAGAGGTAGTAACTCTGGCATCCTATTGGCTTTTTTCTCTGGTATATCTAGCAATACTTATACCTAGAAATGTGTGCTGTATAGGGACATTTCACTGAGCGACACAGGCCTTCACCCAGAAATAGATTTTTCCTTTGTCAAAATCCCTTATATGCATAGAATTATATATTATAAATACGTAAAAGATTCAGCTGTAGAGAAGGCCAAACAACCACCGATATGTGGAAAGCGCGGGATACCCAAGAGGGCCGACCCTGATGCCGAATCACACATAAAATTAATCCAAAAATATACATGTCATCCATCATCGTACACATCAGAAAGATCGTGAGCATAACAGTACCATCATGGAGAATGTACCAACTCGCTGGCAGAGGAAGGGGACCAGGAAAAGGAGAATTTATGATCAGAAAGGGGGGGGAAAAACCCCGTCTCTAGCCTAGATCAGTCATGATACGGGCTCCTAACCCCCTACCAGCGAAAAGGTGATTCATATATAAATAAAACTCCAATTGAAAGGAGTATAGAAAAAACTAGCAGTAACTTTCTGCTAAAACCATGCGAAGACTGAGGGTCCAGCATGGCAGAGGCAGACGCAGCCACGACCGGCTGCGTAGCGTTGTTTACCTGTTAAACAATATATTAAAGGTCAAATAAGATGCCTCTGTAAGAAAAAACCAAAGGGAGATGGTACTCAACTTAGTTGATGGGAATTCCGGAAGGGATGACATGATGAATAGCCAAAATTCACGAAAATACAGCACCAAGAAAAAACACGGTGTTGTCTGGAAGCGTGCTAATTTGGAATGTTTACAAGATGGTGGCTGAGGTGGTGGTTGGCTGGGAGAAGAAGGTGAGGTATGTAACGGCTCCTCATTTTCGGGGTTTTGAGATTGGAGAGCTCTGTAGGGCGGAGGCCTGTGGCAGTGGCACCACTCACCCTTTGTGTATACCGACACCATATATAAATGGCGTTCGATCCGGGGGTCGTAACCCTGGCATTGTGTATTTAGCAATACTTATACCTAGAAATATGTGCTAAAAGGATATTTCAGCGGGTGACACAGGTCGAGCCCAGAAATGCTAAGATTTGTTACCATGTAGTACTCCAGTATCCTTGTAATACCCACCTTCTGACTCCTCCCCCTATTCCTCTTCTCCTTACAACCCCATTTTCCTTTGCTCTGGGTTCTCGTACACCTGTGTCTCGTCCCAGCTCCTACCTCGTTAGCACTTATAGAGAACTTCTCTAATCGTTGTGAGTAATAATTGGTATACCCTATGATATTTTGGATTTGGTGTTGGGCAGAATACTTTGATTGCTTATTGTGTTGGTATGTTAATTAAGTGGTAATATTTAGCTTTGTGAAGTTTTGTTAATTAAATGTAGTAAAGTTTTGTGGTTTTTTCCATACAACCTCTTATTTTTTGGAGATATATGTAATAATTTTGTGGATTTAACTTGAACCTTGACAAATGGGGTCCTGATCGGGATCTCTAAATTTAATTTAAATTCTGCCCAAATCCATTTCATTGTAACATTTTGTATTCTGGACGTAGGATATGATTATCATGAGTTGAGTATTAAGGCATATTCGCACACATCAGTGGAGTATTGGTGCCGTGTCCGTTCAGTTTGTCAGTGTCAGTGGAAAAAAAAAAAAATCGTCACTTTGAATTCGGCTGATGCAGCCACACATGTCTGGTGCAGTACCGTGTTTTGATTCTCAGTGTCAGTTTTGTCTCCCTTCCGTGAAGTTGAGTATCGTCGCCACCGATAATTTTTGTTTTTTCACGGATGTCTGATGCGTGTATTGAATTGGTGCGAGATAATCCTGTTCTGAATGATTTGTTGCAACCAAAATATAGTATATGAACAGCAGTTTTAAACAAGAAATTTGGAATGCTGTAGGAAAAGAAATGAAAGTAGATGGTAAGTACTTTTTTATTGATGTTAATACATTCTTCACTTTTTAGTAACATGAAATATGAATGCTAGCTATAAATTTATGATTAGGCTTTTTCCCCTCATTCTCTTACTTGGGTCATTTTCAAATTTACAGTCATGAAAATTGCCATGGCACAGATCCTGCCTCAGAATTAAAGTAACCTTTGTACAGTTCTCTTACAGTTAAGGCTTCTCTTGTTGCATTTCCACCCTCCATAGGCAGATTTTCGAGTCTTGCTTCTGTAGTTTCATTTACTGTTGCATCTATTTCATATGGGCATGTGTCCACATCATATTTTCTTATGAACTTACACAGAATACAGATTTCAAGAATTATGTGACCTACATTTTTTAGTTTTGCCTGAATTCTCCTGTTACATATCCTAAATTTTTAAGCCAAAATGCCAGATGTGTTTTCAACAACCCTTCTGGCACGACACAGTCGATAATTAAAGGCATGCCTAGAAGTATCCAAATCTTGCCCCAGATATGCTCACATCAAGTAAGTTTTTCTGGGCTCGACCTATGTCACCCAGTGAAATGGTTAAATTTAGCACTCATTTCTAGGTATAAGAACTGCTACATATACCAGAGAAAAAGCTATCTAGAATGGCGGGGTTACCACCCCCGGATCGAACACCTATAATCGGTGTCGGTATACACTAGGGGCGAGCGAATACCACTATCACAGGCCTTCGTCCAATAGATCTCTCTATTCTCAAACTCCCAAATTGGGTGTGCCGTTACAAACCCGTAACCGAGGATACCCACTCGCTCACCCACTAAGCGTCATCACGAGACCACAACGTCATTCCAATTTTAGCACATCTGCGAGAACACGTTAAAATTTTGATTGGTGATTGTGTTCCCTATTTTGGCAGCTAATCATGTCTTCCACCGAGATTTTCTCACCATCTAAGTTGAGTACTAATTCTGGTTGGATTGTTTGTCGCAGAGGCAACATATTTTAGGTTTTACGTAGAATTTAGTTATCGATACAACAGCGCTGCGTCATGTCCACGCATTAGCTGTGTGTTTGCCTCTTCTCGTTTTCGACTTTCAATCTCAACTTTTTGATAATTGATCGAATTCTCCTAGTTTTTATATATACTCCATCTAGTTTGGAGCTTATGTGGAGAATTTACCGTGTCGCTGGTTGGGGTTGAGAATCGAGTTTTTGCCTCTTCACTATCATGAAGGCAATAGGCCCCCCATTGTCTGACAATAGAATTTGGGTCCTTTTATCGGTCTCTCTTCTCCTCCAGCGTACTGGTTCCTTCTCGTTGGTGTAAATTATTTATTCATGATGTTAGCTGTTATGTACAAGGAAGGATGACATATATATTCCTAGATTAAGTTTTGCATATGATTCGGCATCAGGGAGGCCATTTTGGGTATCTTACGTGTACCCAAATATGACCGAAGCTAAGGCATTTTCCCTGGCCTTCCCTGTCGTCGACTCAACTATGTATTTATATAGGTATTTAGATATGTTTAATCCTAGGCTGCCCCATTTCACGAATGTTTTCTATGATATTTTGTTTGTCCCTATTTTTGGTAGTGTTATTTCTAGTTAAGGTAGTTAACTAGCCTAACCTACTTAGGCTAGGCGTGACAGTGCACTTACACGATGTTCAAGCTACCTAACTCTCCCGACCAGTCCATTAGGTTTGGGAGGTTAGGTTAGTCTTGTATGCGAGTTCCTTTAGCATGAGGGATCCTCACTTTTTATTTTCCTCCTGTCCAAGTTTTTTCCAGTCTTGTGAGGGTGGCTGAGCTAGGACCTAGGTCCTTCTCTCCCCACACCAGTGACATTCCCCCTGGCCTCCCTGACTAGTCCAACAGGCTTGGTTTTTGGAAAGTAGGCTACGATCATTTAACTCCATACTCTCGTGTATTTAGCCTAGTTACCGTCCTTTTACCTTAATGATTAGAATTTGGTGACGTCACCTGAGCGTTATCCTACCAAGGGGGAAGCCGTTCGCTTACGTTCGGCACCCCCGTAAGGTGGGTATATTCGGCGTCTGGAAGGTGCTACCCACCCGACCGGTCGCTGTTTCGCCAGGTTTCCGTCACTTACTACCTTTTCCTTACGGGCGGTGTTTCGTTAGCTCGCTTCCAATGGTTTTACTGGTTGGTAGCTGGAGCGTCGAACATTGTTCCGTGAATGCATGATAACAGATAGGGTATGTTAGAATTCATCTCTCCGCCAGTCTAGTCCGGGTTTTCGTTGTTCTTATTCAATTAATCACCCCGGTGGTATGAGTCACGTTGTTGGCGGTTCCCAGTATCTGGTCTCCGCCCTGGCGGTTGATAAGGGGCTATACACCCCCTTACTCCGCCACGGTGACACCGCCCCCATTACTCCGCCACGGTGACACTGCCCCATAAATATAAGACAATAAGTTTTCAGTGACTATTCACGGCGGAATATCATAGAGTACCTGTACCTCGGGTTCATGATGTTTGTGCGGTGGCCACCTCAACTAACTATTTCCATAATATGAGTCGATGACCTTAAAAAATATACGGGCTGGAAATCACCAACAGTATGTAAACGCCACTATCTTAAGTCTCTAGAGGCTCTTAAATATTCCACAGTTGCTGCAGAAAGTATTGTCCCTCCTGGTCCAGCTCAAGTTTAATTTATGACTGTTCCTTGTCCTTTTTTGCCTGTTAGTATAGTCTCTAGCCTTCCTGTCTCGCCTGCTTGCCCTGCATCTAGCCTTTGGTCAGCTCTGCTTCACAGCCTGACCCATTCACATTCCGCAGTTACCTTGTTGTTAGCCTTAAGTGTCTTGGTTTGGTTAATTTTATAAATTTTTTAACTGTGTGCCTCTTAGTTTTGAAATTGTGATTAATTTTATAAATTTTTAACTGTGTGCCTCTTAGTTTTGAATTTGTGGTTGATCTTATAAATTGTCTGTATTAAAACACAGTGAAGTTTTCTCTAAGTTTTATTTAGCTCCATTGAGTAATCTTTGAGGCGTGCCACCAAGCTCTTGTATGGCTGATTCTCTGTTACACTTTCACTGGGTGACACAGGTCGAGCCCAGAAAAGGGATTTTGACAAAGGAAAAATCTGTTTCTGGGGGAAGACTTGTGTCACCCAGTGACCCATCCCTACACTTCTTTCCCACCCGGGTGATATACTAAGCTTGGTGGGTGCTAATATTGGGATGACGTTGCGGTCTCGTGATGACGCTTAGTGGGTGAGCGAGTGGGTATCCTTGGTTACGGGTTTGTAACGGCACACCCAATTTGGGAGTTTGAGAATAGAGAGATCTATTGGACGAAGGCCTGTGATAGTGGTATTCGCTCACCCCTAGTGTATACCGACACCGATTATAGGTGTTCGATCCGGGGGTGGTAACCCCGGCATTCTAGATAGCTTTTTCTCTGGTATATGTAGCAGTTCTTATACCTAGAAATGAGTGCTAAATTTAACCATTTCACTGGGTGACACAGGTCGAGCCCAGAAATAGATTTTTCCTTTGTCAAAATCCCTTTTAGAGGAAAGGCTTCATCACCCACCATTACAGATGCAGCTTCAGTACCTGTGCCTGGCAGTGTAGCATTTCCTGGTACTGATAATGTGCCTCGCTGAAGTGCTTTGCCTAGACTAGAATTTGCAAAGATTCCACCATCACTGTTCTTCCTGTATGCACCAACATCAATAGCAATGAAATTGTAGCACGCATCAACAAGCGCCAACAAGACAATTGAAAAATATCTAATAGTTAAAGTACAGAGATCCACTATTTGGGGGAGCCTGAATGGTAAAATGATTGCTCTCCAAAGCTCCCAGTCAGGATAATTCCAAAATACAGAAAAGTCATTAGCAACTGATCTCCACATCTCTGTTGAAGAGTTTGGCAGCATTTCACACATGAGATTTTCTATAATCTTGCAAGTGTCCATGACAATCTTGTACGCTGTGCTATGCCCCAAGCAGTAGCTGAACGAAATATTTTTTAGGGAATCCCCTGTAGCTAGGTACCCGAAAGAAAAAAATATAACCTATTTAAAAAAAACATTTTTTTTAGGTACATCATGTAAGGACAGATGGAACAACATAAGGGACAATTACAGAAAGTCTCTGAAGAAGACTTAAACTAAGCGTGGGCAGAATGCAGAGAAAATAAAACTTTATAAGTTTTCAGAGCAAAAAGAAATATTATATGTACGAGAGGGAAACCAAAGGGCACATAGCCAGTCAACAGGATAAAGAAAACAATCAAGATGATGTTGCACAACAACATGAAGACGAAGAAGAGAACATTGCGGATGATGCAGGGGAACCCGCGTTACTGGACGTAGGCCTACGTGAAGATTTGCAAACAGTCATCGCCCTCACCAAAGCCTACCTTTGAAGTTCCAGGAAAGTCAGCAACAGGATAATCAGCAAAAAAGAAAGTGGTATCCCAACAAAGCTTCCACAAAATGAATGGAGTACTTGATCAGTAAACAAGAAACCCAAACCGTTTCCACATAACCACACCCTGTTGATGCATTTCTAGTAGGTATTGCTCCAACTTTGAAGACTTTAAAACTGTTATTTTAATGTAGCAAAATCTGAAATATTTGCCACTGTACAGAAATATGAAATGCAGACGTTTATGAATCACCATTCATTTGAAGGAAGAACTGAACTTGCAGCCTCCGGATCATCAGCTTCGACTCACTACCCTCGCCTCAACCATTTCAAGAACATACAACAGCAACACATGAATATCAGCATCAAAAGCTATCTGCTTACATGGCAATTACAAACGGCACCAATTCCTTGCAGAACTACTTTTCAAATTTTCAGGACTCTTAAGTCTTTAATATGCAAGTACTGTAATGGTTTACAGTTTACAGTTTTGTAAAAATCACCAACTTGGATAAACACACAAAAAAAGAAGAATTTAGCCCTTTTTTAAGCATACAAAGTAATGTACAGTACTGTCACTTAGTAGCAAAATAAATGCCTGAGATTTGTTTGTGTCTGAGGAAAATCTCTAGTATGGATTTGAGTAGATAATTACAGTAACAGCTTACTACAAAATATTTGTAGTATTTTACCTCAAACAAACTGCTAATCGTTCCCTCGGTGTTACAGCTTTTCTCCAATGAGTGTCTTGCTTCTTCAGGTGAGCCTCAGTTTTACTGAGCAATATGTTGAAACAGTTGTTGGACATTCTAAAGCACTGGGAAAATTTTGTTTTACCATCAATTAATTCCTTTTACAGAATAGCAAACTCTCTCTCACTTTCTCTTTTCCTCCACGCTTCATGTACCCACTTTCTTTTCTTCATCTTATGCTCAGCCTCTTTCTCTTCATAAAAAATTACGGCAATCATTGCCAACTCCACGTCTGAAAACTTTGCCATCTTGGAAATCACTGATTTCATGCTGTACAGTCACTACGGATATGTGTGCATAGACGTTACTGAAGCGTCATGGATATCACTGGCACTGAACTGATACTGCACTGATGTGTGTGAATAGGCCTTTATTGTTGCAGTGCATAAGCAATTCAGTGATGTTTCAACAGTGATACTTTAATCCTTTAGAGTACATGTACACGTTTTAGTGCTAGCGAGATATTTTACTTGTTCTGTCCGCGAGTCACCATCAGCTTTAAATGTCTTTTCACTTTAAGTACGGTTTGTAACTAAGCTAATATAGTTTATAATCGGGTCTTAAACACTGGTTAGTCACTTTCGTTGTTATTGGGGCATTGAGCGAAAAATCTTAAAGCAACACATTTTGCTTAGTGACTGTCAACACGGGTAGTTGGTGGAAATGCTAGTTATAACTAATTGGTGGAAATGCTAGTTATAACTAATTATCCTTGTCCGAAGCATTCTTTTCCATAGTATATAACTTCAGAATTTGCTTCAAGTTTCTGTTGCATGCATTAATGATGATTTCAAGTTGTTTGACACAGTATATGGTATAGAAATAACAATTGTTTACAAGGTGTTACTGTCAGGTAGACGTCTCTTACCTCAAATTGCCGCTCTTTAGTGTAGATGATTTTCATCGTGACCTAGCATCACACCTCACTTTCATTGTTGCTGCTAAGAAAAATGACCTTTAGTTGTTTGCCGCGAAGTTTGGTGTAGTTCTTCCTCCTAATGCTAAGAAGGACGTAATGCGTAATTGTATAATACAATATTGTATAAGTGAAGACCTAGTGGACAGTTCTGACGGCAGCAAATATATTGTGGACTTGAGTGATAAACTGTCGGACGTAGAGTATATGAGACTGGCTATTCAGTTAGAACAAATGAAAAGAGAAAACTTAAATGCTGAAGTACAATTGAAAAGAGAAAACACAAATGCTGAACTGAAATGAGAAAAGAAAACATAAATGCTGAACTAGAGAAGAAAAAGATTGAGTCAGAAATAGGAAATCAGACTTTATTAGAAAGACAATCAAGAAAATCGGGCTTTATTAGAAAGACAACATCAGGAACTAGAGTTTGTTCAAACTAAATTAGACTATGAAGCCTGGGTAACTAAACAGAGTAAATGCAGGTTAGCTATGAAAATTAAAAAAAAACAAGAGTTAGAACGAGAAGCTAGTCAACCTACAAAATTTGATTTGACTACATCTGTCAAACTAGTTCCAAAGTTTGATGAGACTGAAGTTGACATGTTTTTTAAGAATTTCAAAGACTTGGCTTCCTATATGAAATGGCCCCTTGAGCAATGGGTGTGGCTCATTAAGTCTAAGTTGGTAGGGAAGGCTGCAACTGTCGTTGGTAGCCTGGTAGTTGAATTGAATTATGCAGTCATCAAAAAAGCTGTTTTAGATGCATATGCTGTAACCAATAAAGGTTAATGTCAACAGTTTCGTAATTATATTAAACCTCATCTTAAAGTTTGGACTGAATTTCCTGCAGAAAATTAAGGTTATTTAAGAAGTGGCATGAATCAGAAAATGTAGATAACTTTGATGGACCTGTTAATTCCATTGTAACGGAGGAATTTAAGAGACGTTTCCCACAACATATTATGCTGCATATAGCTGATAGGGAAGAGAAGGATCTCAAGAAGGCAGCTGTTTTGGCTGACAACTATTCATTAATACATAAAGGCAGCCTGGGTAATGTAAAACAACATAGAGCAGAACAGCTGGGTGATAGAAATGGGGACACTGATAAGGGTTTGCTTTGCAGTTATTGTAAGAAGGAAGGCCATGTCATTAGGCATTGTCCAAATCCCGCATGTAAGAGGGGAAAAGGGTCCGAAAACAAAGCTCCAGTGAAGGTGTTACCAAGATACAAATCGGACACTGGGAAGAATCTACGATGCATTTTGTATCACAGGATAAGAATATGTTTGAGAAATTCATTTGTAACGGCACAATATACTGTATTTGCCAAGTAGTGATAAACCCATAAGAGTAAGAATATTAAGGGATACAGGTTCAAACCAAAGCATTGTAATTAAAAGCTTTCTTCCAAATCTCAAATAGCTTGATGAAAATGTCACAGTCAGGGATTTAACTAACGCTAAATTGTTACCGCTTACCGAAGTGTTTATGGATTGTCAGTGTGTAACTAGTAAAGTAAAACTAGCTGTTAGAGAAAGCAGTTTTCCCCAACCAGACGTACAGGTGCTACTTGGTAACGTTTCTTGCTAGGGAACTGTTGTTGCCCAATCTGATAATGTATGAAACTCCTGGAATGATAGTAGGAAGTGAAAATGAAAGAGATTGTGAATGTGGAAAAGAGGAAAATGAAAGTAAGTCGAGAGATGACGTGATGTCCCGCAGTATGAAAAATAATGAACAGGAGAAAGCGAGAGTACCCATTCTTGCAGATAAAATACAAATGAGTAAGGAAACCCTTAGAAAATGACAGAGGGAAGATCCAACCTTAAATTTTGTTTATAAGAAACCCTTAGAGAAAGGATTGGAAGAAGTATCTGGATATTACTTTAAGGATGATGTACTTTTCAGGTTATATAGACCTCCTAGGCTGGGCAATGATGAAACCTGCAGTGATAGAGAACAGTTGGTAGTCCCTTATGATTTATGTAAAGATGTTTTGGAGCTCGCTCATAATGTTTATTCTTATTTTGGAATAACCAAAATGTGTAACCGCTTAGCATATGACTTTTCTGGCCTAAAATGAAGGCTGATGATGTAAATTTCGTCAAACAATGCCAAATTGCTGGTAAACCTGAGGTTGTACATGCCTTTGAATCCTATTGTTGTACCTCGTGAGCCTTTCCATCAAATTATCATAGACTGTGTAAGCCCACTGTCCAAGACAAAGAAAGGTAACCAATGTCTCGTGACTACAATGTGCCCAACTTCACGATTTCATTGCACTTCCAGTCAGGAATATTTCCTCTAAGAATGTCCTTAACCACTTACTTAAAGTATTTACAACCTACAGGTTCCCTAAGGAAATCCAGTGTGATCAGGGTACTAATTTTACCAGTGATGTATTTCAGAAAACTATGAATGAGTTGTGTATAAAACAGCCTCTCTCATCTCCTTATCACCCAGAATCTCGGGGAATTAGAACGGCATCATCAGACTTTAAAGTTGTTGCTCAAGAAATTCTGTATTGAATCTGAATCTGATTGGGATGAAGGCATAGACTATTTACTATATGTAATTAGGGAAGTACCTTGTGAATCTCTAGGCGTATCACCTTTTGAAATGCTATATGTTCGTAAAGTATGTGGTCCATTACAAATAGTTAATGTGGGGTTTTGGTCTTATCTTAGCCTTCTTTCCCGTTACTGGTTCTCCTTTTAAAAGTAAATTTTCTGGTCCTTATGTTACAGAGAAACGTTTAAATAATCAGAACTATATCATAAAAACTCCAGATAGACATAAAAGCACTCGGTTAGTACATGTCAGTATGCTAAAAGAATATCATGCTGATTCCTCTGCTGCGCTGTTTTGTTCTGGAGACACTAATATTGTAAAATCAAAGTCCACCGCCTTCAGGGACGTAAATTCTGAAGACCCAGAAAATGGAATTCTGTTGTGGGCTGACTGTTCTAATAAAGAAATTTTAGGATCTCTTCCACAGTATCTACAGCACCTGCTGTAGATACTGTGTGATATTAAGCGTCTGCTATGACGGTATGGAGATGTATGCAATGATAATCCCAGCGAACGCAACTTCATTACTCACGTTATTGAATTATTGCCAGGAGTTCGTTCTTTACAATAAAACTACTATAGAACAAATTTTGAAAAACGGAAGGTAATGAAAGAAGAGGTGGAGTACCTACTGAAGCCTAAGCTTGCTGTCCCTAGCAAGTCCCCCTGGGCTTCTCCTCGCTTACAAGTGCTGAATTCTAATGGTAGATGCATGTGACTACGGGGTTGGTGCTGTCCTCCTACAAGAGAAACCTGAAACAAACTCACTTCACCCTGTGTCATATTATTCATGCAGGTTGAAGAAGCACCAAAGATGGCTATCTGCTGTGGAGAAGGAGCTATTAGCTATAGTGCAAGCCTTGCAGAAGTTTGAAGTTTACGTTTCTACAAATAACCTCATAACTTTGTACACTGACCACAACCCCCTCATCTTCTTGAACAGAGCTCGAAATTTGAACCAGTAGATTTTAAGATGGTTGCTGTACTTGCAAAACTTTAATATCAGTGTTCAACACATTCATGGAAAAGATAATCATATAGCTGATGCACTGTCAAAAACACCTGTACCTGAGATGGTGAGATAGTGCCACAGCAAGCACTCCATTCAGCAATTGAGAATGCAACAGTTACTATATAGTTGACAGCGTAATTAAAGGAATTGATGGGGTTGCACTTATGGTGCCAAGAAACTCAGTCCTGCAACACTGGTTAATACACTTACGTTACTATGTTACGCACTTGACTTTACTTATGAACTTAGGTCTCACTGAGGTAAATCGCACTGAGAAAAAAAAATAAAATAGAGAGAAAAATAGGGTACTTGACTGACTTCAAGAACCTTAATTTGGGTACATTACCTTCTTCAGGAGATAGGGGTTTCCTCGTCTAAGCCAGCTGGAGGGTGATAATGAAGGGAGACACCACAAAAGTAACTCTGGCTTTGAGACCAGCCACGTGGGAAAGCAAGGGGGCTGCTTGAAGGGAGCAAGAGGAATGCAAGTTTTCTGGGTAGGTTGTCCAACGTCTCTGAGGTTGATCTGCCTGTGCAGTGCCTTTTTGTAACATTGGAGGATTAAGATTCCACTCCGTCCAGGTGGCGTTGTCTTTGTTGGTACTCCATTTTCTCTTGAGGGCTTGCACTTGGCATTTGGCAGGCATGCTGCCTTGCGAGGTCATGCATGCCCAGGTGTCATGTTGTCAGCACGCTTTCTCTTGTGAGTCACTCTTGCGCTGGCAAGGATTAATCCCTGTAGGACTGCAGCTGGAATGAAAGCCTTGGGCAGATCACTCAGTTAAAGGAAGGCTAAAGGTTACCCAAAGGATGGGTGACAGAGAAATCTGTATTATTATGAATTCACAAGAAATTTAATTATTTGCTCTTATGCTTTATTTTACTGTAATTGTGATAGGATGGTTTGCGGAGAAGAGGTTTCCTTCATTGCACCTCCCCAACCAAGTTGGCATTCATACCTTAGATCGGGTGGGAATGGCTACAAAATGTCAACTCGACTGAACAAGCTAAAACTCTCTCCAGATTTCTCTGGGTTACACTATCGTCAAAATTTAACAATTTTGCACAGAAAATCAATTACAAAGCAAATAATATAACCTAGGACATTTATGCTGAAGCAGAATGAATTGTGCTGCTACAAGTTAGATTATTAAGGCTAAAACTCTCTCCAGATTTCTCTGGGTTACACTATCGTTAAAATTTAACAATTTTGCACAGAAAATCAATTACAAAGCAAATAATATAACCTAGGACATTTACGCTGAAGCAGAATGAATTGTGCTGCTACAAGTTAGATTATTAAGGCGTTTAACTGTTACGTTACAGCAGCATTAGTCTAAGGTTGAACACAAAGTTATTCACAAATAACATAGCAACATAAAATCAAGGTTAGTAGGTTGTTACTAATACCTTGAACTATTTCATGCACTTAATAATAAGTAACCTTGTAAATAAAGTAATGTAGTTACCCCGCCTTGAAGAGGCAATATAACGAAGTATTTGTGGGCTTATGTTAGGTGATGCCACAATACTTTTATGTGGCAGAACGGTACCATGTTGGGCACTAAAATCTATGCGTGCCAAGAGGCACTGTCATAAGTACATGATAATTAAATCTGTGTCGACTAACATTACTCACGAGCCCTGGTCTCGTAATTACAAGGAAAGAGGATAGGTACAAAGAACTAAGTATCTTACTTCTTGGGGGTAACAGGGTTAGCACACCGAAACATTCCAGAGTGCCAAGTTATGGCGAACGGGGGTGTGTTAACAGCAGTCTGCTGAAGGTTATTACAGTACAAGTGGTACCTAGACAGGACATCAGCTATCTTGTTATCTGTCCCCTTTATGTGTTCGATCCTCCAATTATAATCTTGGAGCTCGATACACCAGCGCATTAGTCGCTTATTTTGATTTCTGAAGGTAGTAGGGTACTTGAGGGTGTTATGATCAGTTTAAATGGTGAGAGGGAACTTATGGTCTGCGTGATTAGACTCAAACTGCTTCATAGCTAGGATCATACCAAAGAGTTCCTTCTCTACGGTGCTATATTTTGACAGGATGGAGTTTAGCTTTTTGGAATAGTAGGCTACCAGATGCCTAACTCTGCCCTTTTCTTGGAACATGACTGCACCAATGCCAACATCACTGGCATCAACCACCGGACAGAAAGGCCAATCGTAATCAGGGGTGTGGAGAACGGGCTTGCTGATGAGGATGGCTTTTAAGTGGTCATATGCCTTCTCACAGTCGAGCGTGCACCGGAATGGTTGTTCCCCTCGGAAGAGGTTGGTTATAGGGGCAGCGGCGTTAGCGAAGTTCGGTATGAATCGGCAAAAGTACTGAACCGTGCCTACAAACTACTGCGCCTCCCTTTTTGTTTGCCCGAGATCGCTTAAACATATTGAAGAACCACAAATTTTCTTTGGAAACCATCGTCTGGAATTCGTGGATGAATTCCCATATACGAGGCACATCATCACAGATGACCTGAAAGATACGTCTGACATAGAGCAGAGGTGAAGTCAACTATGTGCAACTGGCAACATGATTGCAAGTAGGCTTGCCTTATGTCACCAAGACACGAAACTGAAGCTTTTGCTGCTCTTACTGCCACAGCATATATGGGTGTTCCATTTGGACAAACTACATCAGAGTGGCCATGAGAAGTATCACTCGCAATATTCTGAGGCGCCTCACTAGATATTCATAGATGTGCATAAACAACCGCAGAGATAATTTAAAAATCATTGTTAGGCGGACAATGTCCTGTCTGATCACCCGACTAGGAAACCGCAGCAATATGCTTATCCAAAACATCCTAAACAGTGAAGCAGGAAGAAAATCTCTTTAAAATGTGGGAAAGATGGTTATTTATGTTTCATAATTGACGTTTTCTTTTTTTCACGAAGGAGTAGCTTCAGTTGCTGTATTTACTTGTTCTCTATTATTGCAATTATATTAAGTATTATATATCTGCAGAAACTATTATTGGTTTTTCCGTACCTGAACTCTGTATCTACCTAAGGTTTCTAGCTGAAAATTAGTTGAATGCTACTGTTTTTATCATTATCATCATTATTTTAATTATTATTATTATTACTGTACTACTATTATTTCAATAATATTGGCATTACTTTTTTTTTATAAATACAGGTACTATTATTGCTATTATTATCAGTAACGGTTTTTATCTTTTTATCTCGTACATTGAAATTGTTTGTATTGTGTTGTCTCTGCTTTGTATATTACCTGTACAGTATATGGCCCTGAGCTTAAGTAAAGGATATTATTATTATTATTATTATTATTATTATTATTATTATTATTATTATTATTATTATTATTATTATTATGGAACACCAAACACTAAACTTTAAGAATGTGTGAATTGTCTGGAGGTTGTGCTGATGCATAATTAAGCTGTCACAAAGGGATGGGTTTGTAATGAAACAAATAAAAAGCAGCAGCTGAAAGCTGCAAGAATTTGGTTTGCTTATTTATTTTATCTTAGGTAGTGATTAAGTGAACTGCATGTTCGAAGAAAAGTCTGGTAAATTGAAAAACTAATCATTCAATATTATTTTTCCAATTTTGTTTGGTTCATTTTCAGTAATCACATTTTTTTCTTTTCTTTCACAGGGGATACCATTGGCAGTGTCATCCGCGGCTTTTTTGCCATCAGAAAACGTGACCCAGTAAATCGTCTTCCTACCTCTTCAACTTGTTTTAATTTACTTAAATTACCAAATTATCAAAAGAAAAGTACTCTTAGGGAAAAATTGAGATATGCCATTACAAGCAATACAGGGTTTGAATTATCATAGGATGTTAAACTTAGATTATGCTGTACTAGTATTTTTCATAAGGCCTGTACATTGTGACTATTGATTTTTTTGCTAATTAATAATATGTTATTGCTGCATTCCTCATTTTATTTAATGTTAATAGTTTCCTTAAGTTTCAAAGGACTACTTAAACTCATTTTATGGCATTTGTTTCACGAATGCCTCATGATACTGCATAAAACAGATCATGACTCAAATAAGGCACAGAATACCAATGTGCTGTGATGCTTTTCCTTTGTTTGACAGTCCATGGACACTAATAAGTAAATTATATTGAGTAGTTTATTTGTTCAGACATTTTTGATTCCATTGGCAGTAATGTAACTAGAGCTGACTCATTTTTATTGAAGGAATGGCATTGATAAAGAAAAATGGTTTATTATTGTGCAACTTCACAGTCCAAGCAAAATATGGCTAGTATTGCACAGGTACTTCACAGTTAGTGCAAGAGCCCACCACGATTTATTTCCCGGAAATGACCAGATGTCTAATGGGTATTTCTTGAAAGGGTACTCAAAACAAGAATATTCAAAACAGGAACTCTTACATTTTGAAAGTGGTGGGTCTGGATTTTATAAACCATTTTTGATCAGGCTGCAACTTCCCAAGTTACTCCAAAATATTGGCTCTGGTAAAAGAGAAGCATTTTATTTCCTCGCATTTTTAGTT
Organism: Macrobrachium rosenbergii; assembly: GCF_040412425.1. Taxonomy (NCBI): domain Eukaryota; kingdom Metazoa; phylum Arthropoda; class Malacostraca; order Decapoda; family Palaemonidae; genus Macrobrachium; species Macrobrachium rosenbergii. The sequence goes on from NC_089760.1 coordinate 48,487,957, forward strand.
TAAAGTGGATATCTATACATCAAAATATTTCTATGGGCAAACAGAGGTCAAAAGGTCAGCGGTTTTGCAACATGCCCTAAAATTTGCACTGCCGAAACATTTCTCCTCATTTTACAACTAAGATGGTGCCAGATACTTTTTATTCTCATTGATTTCAAGAATGAGACATCCAGGAGGCAGTTTTTGGAAAAATCTGGAGCCCGTAGCAGTCGTGGGAAGTGTGACTAATGCCCGAAATGCCCTTATGTTTTCACTTTAACTTGAATCTGACATGTAATTCTTATATAACTTGAATCTGACAATGTAATTCTAATATAACTTGAATCTGTCAATGTAATTCATATATAACTTTAATCCGACAATGTAATTCTTATATATCTTTAATCCGACAATGTAATTCTTATATAACAAAGCAAAGGAAAACATCAGACTTCTATCAAGCATATGGGCAATTGCAAGCCTCCATCGAAACAGGAACAGTAATCCGACAATGTAATTCTTATATAACTTGAATCTGATAATATAATTCTTATATCTTCCAGTAGGTGGACTTTCATACTTCTCTAATATCAGGTGTGCACCTGAATGACCCCAGTTGCTGTCGAAAAACCTTCAATTCTCTAGTATCAAAATGTGTGATATACACATTGACAAAATTTTACTTGGTAGAAACCAACATTCATTTGGATCACTCATATCATGCAGAATCATTCACAATTAATGTCCTCCTATTCATCAGAAGAACTTCATTTCTGATCATCATTTTCGTCCTCTGATTCGTCCTGCAAAAAGTTTTCTTCAAAAGTAATGTTGGCAGGATCATTTGGTCGTGTAACTTTCCACCCATGTCTGTCGATTCCAAATGTCACAGGTTTGGAATTTGTCCACATTCTTACCAATTTTTTGCTAAAAGACTTGATTGCACCGTGGCAGACAGCATGGATCTAAAACCTTGATTCTCTCAAGTGGATCTTTTGCTTTTCTGGGTTGTAATGGACCCCTATAGCCTCCACACAGGTTCAACAAATAAAGTAAGAATGGGTCTAGAAAGACCGGCAGGAGTCGAGACAGCAACTGGGGAAGGGGTTCAGCAAAACCAGCAAAATTACCTTAAAAAATACTAGTTTAATATACAAATTTACATATTTACAAATGAGTCAGGCTTGGAGCAAAAAATAATCACATTAGAAAAATCAGTGAAATAGCCACCAAACGAGTCTGTTAAATAACATGGATGTAGCAAAATCAATCAATGTTACTTTAAAAACCACCATCAAAGTAAATTACCAAACAATAAACATTTAAATTGAAGTTAACAACACTTTAGCTACATCAAAAACAAAACATCAGACAGAATAAACAATAAATGCACAAACAGCACCAAACAATAAAATAGGTATTGGTATAACAAACTTCATAAATAACACATCAAATAATTAAGCAGCATAAATAACATCAAGTCACTAGTACTGTATAAAATAAGATAACAGCATCCGAAGAATAATTACATTTTAACAAATCAACCTCATGCAGCACAAAATCACCACAGACAATCTAAACAGATGTCGAGACCCCATCAAAGGTTGAAGAGGACGAACACCATTGAACACTGCCATATGATCATTGAAAACCACCCCATGACGGCCAACGGGAACATCTCCAAAAAATACAGATGATCGACAGGGTCCAGGCAACAGCAAGACTGCTGTCAAACAAGAACAACACTGCTCTATTGGTGAAAAAGGTTCAACCATCAACATCATCCTCGAACTGCAGAGGGCCACAGGTAGCGAATACCTGCAGTTCCAAAATACTCGAAGCTGCTATGCTGTCGAGAACTAGACTCGCTGCCATCCCAAGCCTGACTGAAGCTGACGAAAATGTAAGTGGCAGACATCACCTACTTAAAAAAAAAAAAAAAAGCACCACTGGGTAAGGAGCGCACCCCCAACAAGGGAACAATCGGAGAGTGATTGTTCCAAACAAAAACAAGCAGTAAACCTCAGAGGGTGCATACAGCTTCTTAGAGGAAGTTGGGCATCGTCACCTTCATTAAGTTGCAAACTCCGTATACAGCACACACATATTCTTCAACTGCTGCAGAAAAATCTATCAAATCTGAATCTCCAAGTTTGCTAATGGCTGCAATAAACTTGTCATTGCCCTTCATGATTTCAAAAGGTTTCCTCTTAGCTTTTCTCATGAATGAAGCTGTATAGTTACATCCAATCAGTGCATGAAACCTAGGCAGGGCATCACATATGGGGCTGGTGAGTTTAGTGGCCAAATCAGTAATATTTGTCGTTCGTCTTGTGTTTTTGGAGTTAACCTTTGCATCCATCCAAATTTTTGCACTAGTGTATCTGGCATGGTAGACCAGTAGTACGAAGACATTGGTATCATTGCTGCAGACGACAGTGACTGGGTTGCTTTCATGATGACTTTCAGCAATAAAGTTTACATGAAAAATTAAGCGTGTATCAGCCTCGTCATGCCCACTTTGTAGCTCATGGGTCTCATCAGTCCTACTCACAATGCCATTGTCTTCTTACTAGAGGCAGCATTCATGGTCCACCCAAAAGTGCAGCTGGTGCCCTTTTAGCATAGATGCATGTTCATGAGGTCCATTCATCCTTTAAAGATATCAAAAACTCACTTTTAAATTTTTTTCAGTGCAAATTAGTGTTAAGATCTTGTTGTCATTTCAGTAAAAGGACTATGACCCTGTATGAAATCTCAGACTGCCCACGAAAATCTTGCTCACTGTCTTTAATGGTGGGGCCCATCAGGATAAGTGACACACACAAGATCTACCATCCTTGCATTACTCTATACTTGTTAGAGGATGGTCATTGCCATAGCTCCAAAGATGGCAGGTGGATTCAAAGTATGAAGGAAGAACATAGCATCAATAATGTAGACCTACACATCGACCTTGTCAGCTGTGTGATTTGTTGTTCCCATTCTTTCTGACTTGTCCATTAATGTACTCTTGCAAGTCTTGTTTATGTCACCACTTATCTGGCACAGTGATAATGGGATGGGTGAGTGGATAAGACAACACTAAAGCAAGGTCAACCTTTGGTGTTACTGCTAGGTATAGTAGCCTTTTAAATATGTCTCTGGTGCATTTTGCCTTGCAGACCTGCTTGTCTTTTGTAGTGAACTTTATTTTTCACTTTCCTGCACTTTATTGCCCTTTCAAAGCGATCAGAAGCGTCTTTGCAGTCATTTACAAATTCTTGATGCCATGCAGAACCTTTGTATTTCAGAAGAAGTAGATCATCCTTCGCACTGTCAGACACAGCCTTCCCAGTGTTGAGGCAATACGGAGCAGCATCTTGAGTTGTAAATGGGTTTAGTGTTTTCTCTAGCTCACTGATAACTTTAGTTGAGAAATAAAGCTAAGGGAAGAATCTCTGGACAACCTGAAGAATCCAAAATGTAACCTAGTGGAGTTAAGAATGCCGTTGAGATGTGAAAAGCACCAAAACAAATAAAGATGCTATCAAACTTTTGTGACGCTTGGGCCTGCATTTGAAGTGCTGGTGTTGCAGTTGCAATATCGTATGTAACAATGACACACTTCTCTCCACATTCAGAAGCAACAGTTTGAGACTGCACTAAAGTTACCCTTACTACATCCAGTCTAGTTGGTGGAAGTGTAATGTTCTCCATGTTGCCAATATGTGTATGAGATCTCAAATGCAACATATAATAATCCATATTAAAGTCATCGTAATGGCTATTTCCAGGTAGTAAGGTGGACCCATTGTGTGCACTTCATATCTAAATTTAGACGTAGATGGTCTTTGATATGGCACTGGTGCTCCAAACTGACTTATTTTTTTTTAAGTTGCTACCTCCTGTTCTGTTATTATTGGCTCCATTATTTCTCTGGTCTGATCAGTTGGCATGTTTAGAAAGCAGGTGCCAACATTGTCATGGAGAGTGTCTGTTCCAGATCAAGTGTCTGTCATTTCATCATTATTATTATCAAATATCATAATAATAATAATAATAATAATAATAATAATAATAATAATAATAATAATAATAATAATAATTATTATTATTATTATTTATAATAATAATAATTATTAATAATACAGTAATTATTAATAATAATAATTCTTAGTGATGATGATGATGATGATCAGTGTGGTCTACGGGATAGAATGTTAGTTAGTTAGTTATAAATGATTTGTTTAACCAGACCTCTGAACTCTTTTTGGGATAGAATGTAAGCAGTAAATAGGTTATATACCGTTCATCATTTCCATGTGTTACTCGGAGTGTTGTGCTCAAGTGGACATTAGTCACACTTCCTGTATAGGTGCTAGAGGTACCAAATTTTGCCAAAACTACCTAGATGTCAAATTTGTGTAATCAGTGAGGTTTAAAAGGTATTTGGCACCATCTCCGCAGTCCAAATTTTAGAGCATATCGAGACACTGCTGACCTTTTGACTTTTGTTCTCTACATGTTGTATTTAATTGAAATAAAAATGCTATGAAATAAATCTGTGCCCATAGAAATATTTTGATGTATAGATATCCACTTTAAACTAAGATTGGGAGAAAATATAGCACTTTTCTTTTACCGGAGCCCAATATTTTGGAATAACTTGGGAAATTGCATTTTGATCAAAAAGGGTTCATAAAATCCATAAACCCCCACTTTCAAAATGTAAGAGTTCCTGTTTTAAATATTCTTGTTTTGAGTACCCTTTCCAGAAATACCTGTTAGACATCTGGTCATTTCCGGGAAATAAATTGTGGTGGGCTCTTGCACTAACTAGTACATGTAATGTGTAATTCCATAGGAGCACTCACCATGTTGCTTTATAGTCTGTCACAGCTTCTATGAAACTTTCTATAGAAAATGAGGTAAGATAATTACTGTGTTTTATGTGTAGATAGTCTACCCATAGTAAGCATTAATAATGTCACGATGTTGGGTTTGATGAAAACTGGAGGCTACCAGATGAACTTTAATAACTGGTACCTGGATTCTTATTGTTAGGAAATATGAGTGAAGTTCACACATTCAAACAAATTTCCAATCATACTTTCACCCTTTTAATAAGGAGACATTTTACACATATCCAAGTCTTTTATGTTTATGTTAGTTGCCATGTCTTTTGACATATGCAACAGAGCCAGTTAATAGTTTTGACTGATAATTATGCACGATGTTGGAATATCATATCCATTTTAGAAATGTGTTCATGGTACAATATTACATGCTAAAGTTGTAGGTTAAACAGCTGTGGATAACATTTTATGTTACGTTATTTAACATTTGCATATATATCACTACTTACTCATTTTATTCATCAGTTCTGTAGTTATATGAAGTTTTTTCCATTGATTCAACGAATAGCTCAAAATTTCCTGAAAGTTTAATGATTTTAGTAATTAAAACTAACATCCCCTTTTAACGGGAATAAAGAAACATCAGATTAATCTGTTATTTCTCCGAGTAAGATTTGGGAGTCTATTATTTTTCTTGGTATAGTCTGTACTGTAGTCAGACATTGTTTGCATAGTCAGAATTGTTGGCATTAGGAGACTTATACATGTATCAAGTGATTTATGTATCAAGGTGTCTGTATTTGCAAAGCAGATGTAAAATTTACTTTGGGGAAATGAAGGACACATCTTATTTAATACGGAATGCATGTGGTAAATTATCAAGTGGACAGGAGAAATTAACATGTTTGGTATTAATGATATTTTTAATTGCTTTTCATGTATATCATTTCAGATATTTAAAGAAGTGATTGAGGCTCAATTTAACACATTTATATACTATTACTGTATAGTAATAAGTAAAATCCTCATTGTATTAGCATGAATTTCTTACACAAGCCAGCCAATCTGCCAACAGAAACCACCGACTTTACCCATTTTTACCAATTTTATAGCAATTTTGATAACATCATTTGTCTTCCAGTAAATTCAATAAATTCTGGGTATTTAACATGAATAGCAGCTTCTATCAGAAGTTGAATTTCATTATTACTTAAGCTGCAGATGACCATGTAGGCCATGAAGCCATGAGAATAGATACTTCATGCCCCACTTGCTGATGGTAGAGGATCCCTGGAAGGAAAAAGAGCTAGAAATTGGATATGGAAAGCTTGTGTATTGAGTTTCTTATTAAGAGAACTGAGAAAGGAAATATGAGGTCCAAATGGTTTCAGAAAGAGAGATCCTGTATCATAACTAGTGCAGAAAAGGGAAGGAAATATGAGGTCCAAATGGTTTCAGAAAGAGAGATCCTGTATCATGACTAGTGCAGAACAGGGAACAATACAGGGTATTTCTCTCCTACAGTGTTCAGCACTCCCCAACCTTGTAAGGATTTAGACTTAACAGTCTTCATAAAGTCATAGAGAAGTCTTCAGTGATACTACTTATAAAATCATTCAATCAAATTCATATTTTTAATAGAGACAATTTATAATGTTCTACATGATTAGTAGGAACCTTATCAGAATGTCTCAAACCATTGACCTCTTGATTAGACCTATGTAAAAGAACTTACCAGCACCAGATTTGCAATCAGCAGTCACCATCAATTGTATAACTGAATATATCCATTCTTTTCATGTAACAAGTTCTACTAGGAAAGTTTTTCGAGGGAGAAATCTACATTATGTTAATTTTTCTTGATGGAGTTGTAATACAGATAGTGTTTCAATATTTGTACAGACATGTCATTGGTGACAATTTCATTATGTGTGTGTTTTTATTTAGTGGCATCTCCCTTTGTATTGCAATTGGGCACGTGAGGACAATTTAGCATTCTTCATATTGGAGGGAGAGAAATATTCAGAGCATTTTATTAGGATGCTACTAAAAGGAAATTACTGTAGAGGACTCCAGACTTTTGGGCCAAATTAAATGTCAAATCTTGGTAGTTTCAGAAGAACTTAATTTAAGGTTCTTCTGAAGCTACCAAGATTTGGCATTTAATTTGGCCCAAACGTCTGGAGTCTGGAGTCCTCTACAGTTAATATAGACAAAGGGGTACATGAGTGGTTCACCAGAAAACTGACTTGTGGTATACTGTATATACTAAAAACACATGTTTAATGTGAATATAGAAATTATTGAAAATAACCTGCATTTTGTTTTTATAATTAATATTTTCCTTCCTTTTTTAACTTATTTGTTCTGCAAATCTTAATGCCAGTCATGGTGTTCATATGAATTATAAATTTTACTTTTAATGCCTGACAATGGCAGATAGACCAAGTGCACAATTGTGGGGTTAGTCATTAGAACAGCTGTTATAAAACAGGTGAAACTTCCCCTGTCTCACCCACTAGGAGCTCTCATTTCTTGATTAACTTTTGTATGTGGTGAATATGTATTGTCACAATGTGCACGTGGATGTAACTTGTGTTCAGTCAGCTTGCTAATTTTCTCAGTCATATTTTGTACTATTTTTTTTATTTCCTTTGTGTACAAAATTCTTTTGGATTTTGTTGTGATTGTATGTTTGTATGGTGGTATTATTGGCATTTTGCTTTTAATGATGGTTTTGAATCTAGGTTCATCATTGGTCTAGATCCAGCCCTTCTAAAGCAAAAATCCCATACCCTTTCTGCAGTGGAATAAGTAACAGAAGATGCATTGGAAACCAGGGTTGCATTCGACATCTCATGGCTGAAAACTTCAGCATCAGCTTATTTGGACTTCAAGGATTTTCAAAATCACTGCTAGGGAGGGGAAGAATTCATGGAACTGAATGCAGAAGTGACCAGCACGAACACCAAGGACAGAGTAGAGGAGCTTCAAGATGAGGTCACTAGGGGTTTTACAGAAGAAAGTATATGGTAAGGATGGTGGATTCAGATCATCATGATGTCTGTAGATATGAAGAATAGAATGTCAACTTCCAGACAAATGTTCATGTAGGATTGATAGAGTATTGCATATTCACGTAGAGGAGTGTTTTTTTTTTTTAGTTAATGAGCCATCTGCTTTGGTTTCTCCAAATCTCCACAGGCATTCTGTAGAGTGAGGACTCTAATAACAGTATTACTGTAGCACTTACAGCTGTATATCAAGTGGCTGAATCTTGTTTACTCTAGGTGACAACTTCAGAAAGAAGTCCCTTGACAGGCGTGGCACTGCAAGTCTCGGGAAGGATCATAAATGTTTCCGGTGGAGAAATAGACAAAAGAAATCCAGGCAAGGCCATCCCAGCTGAAAATTGGGTTCAAAATTTATACTTCTTGTTTATGGAGAATTTTATGTCACTAACATAGCAGTCCCTCTTGTCCACCCATCATTCTAGATAATTTATTATCAAGAGGAAGGAGCAGGAGGCAGTCTGCAAAGGTTATTCAGAAAGTGGTCAGCAGTGGACATAAACAAGAGGATAAGATGCTGAAAGCATGCAGATGGGATCTAGATTGATGAAAGATATCAATCTAAGAGTAGTGGTGCTTTTGGTGGCACCACTACTAGATTTACTGTTGTTTAAAGTTGCATTGATGAATGGCTGGGGTAGCCTAGAAAGAGGACCTAACAGGCTTATTGATTTAATTGCAGCAATAACTTCATTACACTGGACCTAAAACCAGTCTCAAGAATTGTACTTTTGGAGATCATCTTATATGTAGAAACAATTCCATAATGATGAACAACTCCATCGGTGTTTGTTGAATATATGGAGACTTAGGGAAGTTTATTTAAAATAATACTTAGTATCCTCTACATAGTAAAAAAGAAAGAGCAGTCCAATTCTAAGATTTGTGTCTTTGAAATAGAAGTTTTATATTGATACTGTTGGAAGAGAAAAAACAGGGCTTTCCATCAGGCCTGTCACTTCTTCTTGACATGTAAAATGCAGGCAGTGACGAAGACTGTGGCATACATCCAAAGTATTATTATTATTATTATTATTATTTAGAAGATGACCCCTATTCATGAACATGCCGCCAGGGCCATTGACTTGAAAGAAATTCAAGCTTCCAAAGAATATGGTCATTAAAAAGAAGTAATGGAAGGTAATAGGAAATACATAACAGAAGAGATCAGTTATTAGAAAAGTAAAAATAATTTAACAAATCAATAAATAAATAGACGAAAATGTAACTAAAATACAAGGAGAATTGTTTTAGGATAGTAATGCATTGCTCTTCGCTTGAACTTTTGAAGTTCCAATTGCACAAAAAAGTTAAGTATACCTTAGTTTTACCAGACCACTGAGCTGATTAACAGCTCTCCTAGGTCTGGCCCGAAGGATTAGACTTATTTTACGTGGCTAAGAACCAATTGGTTACTTAGCAACGGGACCTACAGCTTATTGTGGAATCCGAACCACATTATAGCGAGAAATGAATTTCTATCACCAGAAATAAATTCCTCTAACTCTTCATCAGCCGGCCGGCGAATTGAACTCCGGCCACCGAATGACAGTCTGAAGCTCAACCGACTCAGCCAACGAAGGGCTCTTCCCATTGCACAACATCCTCAGGGAGACTGTTCCATAGTCCAACAGTCCAACGGTGTAAGGAATAAAGGACCTCTGGAATTGACAAGTCCGACAGCGAGGCACATTAACTGCATATTGATGGTGCTGTTCAGCAAATCTAGTTGCTCTCGACGGGAAAATAGGATCAGGGATCAGTTGTGAATGTAAAAGATCGCCGCTAAACTACAGGTCCAAGTCATAACTGCTAATGTTATACCTTTCACCGCAAACCACTCTATCTAAAAGAGACAAATTCTCTGGCACCACAAACCTCTCAATGTAAAAGAGATAAATCTCTGGCGGAAAGACATCTACAATGTAGAACAGTATTCTAGTAAAGGAAGAACAAATGACCAAAAACAGGTTGCTTTAACTTTACCACTATTGTAAATATATGAAGACCTATTTACAATCCCTAAGTTCCGTGCAGCATTTGCTGACACTTTCATTAGATGTTTCTCAAAAGTAAGATGCGAGTCCAAAGTTACACCAGTACAGTTAAAGGTTCAGACTCATTTGGCAGAGTACCATTGATGTGAAGGGGATGATGGGGTGGAAAATCAGTATGAAATCTACTAATCAGTGGCATTTTAGTTTTACTGGAGTTTAGCCTCATGCCCCACTGGCTACACCAATCAAAAATTTGCCCCATGTCACGATCTGAGACTGAGGGCAGCTTCATATCTCATAAGTGTGGACTTTATTATACCCACAAGTGTTTCATCATCGGCATACTGAACAATCTTGTTTTCCAGGCCAACAATCATATCACTTGTATACACTGAAAATAACAGTGGACAGAGTACACTACCCTGTGGAACCCCAGAAACAATAGGTCGTGGTTCGTTAAAGATCCCATCAACAGCAACCCACTGCTGCCTACCTGTAGGGAAATCTTGAAGTAAAGCTGAAGTTTATAAATAAATGCCTTAAGATTTATTAAATCAAAATCAGCAGTAAAATCTATTTGAATTACTCTTCACTCAAAACCCTTATCAAGGTTCTCTTGCAAATGGTGAGTAAATCTAAAAGATCATTGCAAGTATCTAACTACTTCCTGTATGCACATTGACTATCAGTTAACAATCCTTCAGATTCCACATACTTGTGTAGTGGCTTAATAATAAGTTTTTCTGCAACTCTGGAGTGCACAGGGAGACTAGAAATTGCCCTGTAGTTACTGTGGTTTGCAGATATACCCCATTTGGAACAGGCACTGTATTACTGAGTTTGTGCTTATCCTCAAAAATAATATGTCAACATAAAATCTATTGAATCTACTCATCTTGGGAGACAACACACTAGAACCCTTTTGAAAAAACAAAAGTCCCTGTAGGGGGAGGGGGGGAGTAGTGCCACTAGTGCACATCACGTGGCGCACTGTAGGCATTACTTAAAGGTCTTTGCAGCGTGCCTTCAGTCCCCCAGGTGCAACCTCTTTCATTCCTTTTACTGTACCTCCGTTCATATTCTCTTGCTTCCATCTAACTTTCCACCCTCTCTGACAATTTTTTCATAGTGCAACTGCGAGGTTCACGTCCTGTTACACCTTTCAGACCTTCTTACTGTTAGTTTCCCTTTCAGCGCTGAATGATCTCGTAGGTCCCAGCGCTTGGCCACTGGCTTAAATTCTATATTCTATTTTATATTCCATTCTAAAAAAAAAAGGAAGAAAGCATTAGGATCTTCTCCACCCCAGCTATCAAGATTATGAAGAATTTTGGAGACCTCCGTCGGGCAGATAGCAAAATTTTGTAAGAACAGGTTCAGGGTGACAAGTATCAGGAAGAGGGACATCCTCAGCTGACTGCTTAGCTTCAGAAACTCAATGAAGCAGTTCAGCCTTTTCCTTAGGGCCAGTAACTAATTTGCCATCATATGTTAGTAGTGGTGGAATGGAAAATGAACCAGACCCAAAGATAGAAGATGCCAATTTTGTTTACCACAGATGAGGCAGAGTAATTCCTTCAACTTTCCTCTTTAAGGAATTTCTATGTCGTGTTGCTGATTTGCTGAAGCTCGTGGATATCGTTGCATGGGAGTTAAGTGCCTGGTCTTAAGTTCCTGTAAAAGGGTTTTGTTCCTTTATATGACTGCAGTTAGGCATAATTGTTAAATCTCGGGATTTTGGATTAGGCTACTAGGCTATGTCATGCATTCAGGTTTTGCTGTCAACCTTGAGTTTTTCAAATTTCATTCATTTGGAGTTTTATTACCGAAAATCTTTTGTTAACAGTTTTTCTTTACACGTAGATGATGTGTGTTTTCAGAGTGGTAAGAAAAGTTTAATATTTAACATAAATACTCGAATTACAAAATGACTTTCATGATTAGCAGTTTTCCCATGTGTTTAACTTGCAGCTTAGTTTTAAACTAAGTGTACCTATTTCTTTTGTTAATAATTTAGAAACATGTAAAATGTTTATAGGCGGCTACACTATCAGATAGTGACTTCACAACTTTAAATAAGACATGAAGTTTGACTCTTCAGTAGGATATAGCAATTACTTTCCAGTACTGGTTATTGATATCAGACTAACAGTTTTCATTGATATATTAGATACCAGTGCTATAACAAGAGCCATAACTCAAATTATCACAATAGTTAATGATAACTTAAAGTGTGATACTTCAATGTCAGTAAGTTAAGTAAGTTCCAATTACTTACAAAAATATCTCACTGAGTATTAACTGAATAGTCAATGATAACTTAAAATATGATCCTAATGAATATAGCTTATTTATGTGGTATTTCACAGTAGTTTTGTTAGGTTACCGTTCATTATAAAGATACGCTAGTTTACAAACGTAAATACATCTGGAACTGAAATTGAGCATTCGCGCACGGACATGCACTTGTAAAACAAATTATTACATAAATTAAAATAATGATAATACTGAACTATGTAACTTTTAAAGGTAGCTCCATACAATTCGAGTTAATATGTGGTTTTGAATAAGTATTTTGCTAAGTTATCTCTTAATAGAATACCTGAGCATTACAGTCTATATTATTGCAATCCAGTACCTCTAATTTATGCATATTGGTCATTATCGTGTTTCTTGCTCAGTCAGGTGTCAAGGTCTCACATTTGTAAAACCCATTTCTTGTGATATTCATAGTTTTTTCTTGTGGGATTTAGATATCATTCCTGTATATATTAATATATTAACCAAGTTGTAATTTCCACTGGTACCTCCAGTTTAATCATGAGCTAGGGGATGACACCAATTATTATATCACTAATAGACTGTCACTGCCTGAGTTTGCCTCTTACACTAATACACTGTCACCCCTGATTTTGTCTCGTACACTAATAGACTGTCACCCCCTGAGTTTGTCTTTTATGCTAATAGACTGTCACCCCACCCCCTGAGTTTGTCTCTTACTCCAATAGAATGTGACTGCCTGAGTTTGTCTCTTATGCTAATAGATTGTCAACCCCTGAGTTTGTCTCTTACTTTAATAGACTGTCACCACCAGATTTTGTCTCTTACTCTAATAGACTGTCACCCCAGTTTATGTCTCTTGCGCTAATAGATTGTAACCCCCTGAGTTTGTCTCTTATGCTAATAGACTGTCAGCCCGTCCCCTGATTTTGTCTCTTACGCTAATACTGCCACTCCCTGAGTTTGTCTCTTACACTAATACTGTCACCCCCTGAGTTTGTCTCTTATAAATACTAATAGACTGTCACCCCAAATTTTATCTCTTACACTAATAGACTGTCACCCCAGATTTTGTCTCTTATGCTAATACACTGTCACCCCAGATTTTGTCTCTTACGCTAATAGATTGTCACCCCCTGAGTTTGTCTCATATGCTAATAGACTGTCACCCCACCCCCTGAGTTTGTCTCTTACACTAATACTGTCACCCCCTGGGTTTGTCTCTTATGCTAATAGACTGTCACACCACCCCCTGAGTTTGTCTCTTACGCTAATAGACTTTCACCCCACCCCCTGAGTTTGTCTCTTACGCTAATACTGTCACCCCCTGAGTTTGACTCTTACGCTAATAGGCTGTCACCCCCGATTTTGTCTCTTACGCTAATAGACTGTCACCCCAGATTTTGTGTCTTATGCTAATACACTGTCACCCCAGATTTTGTCTCTTACCCTAATAGACTGTCACCTCCTGAGTTCGTCTCTTACATTAATAGACTATCACCCCAGATTTTGTCTTTTACGCTAATAGACTGTCATCCCAGATTTTGTCTCTTACGCTAATAAACTGTCACCCCCGATTTTGTCTCTTACACTAATAGACTGTCACCCCCTGAGTTTGTCTCTTACGCCAATAGACTGTCACCCCAGGTTTTGTCTCTTACACTAATAGACTGTCATCCCAGATTTTGTCTCACGCTAATAGAGTATCACCCCAGATTTTGTCTCTTGCGCTAATAGACTGTCACACCAGATTTTGTCTCTTATGCTAATAGACTGTCATCCCAGATTTTGTCTCTTACACTAATAAACTGTCACCCCCGATTTTGTCTCTTACACTAATAGACTGTCACCCCCTGAGTTTGTCACTTATGCTAATAGACTGTCACCCCAGATTTTGTCTCTTACACTAATAGACTGTCATCCCAGATTTTGTCTCACGCTAATAAACTGTCACCTCCGATTTTGTCTCTTACACTAATAGACTGTCACCCCACCCACTGAGTTTGTCTCTTACGCTAATACTGTCATCCCCTGAGTTTGTCTCTTATGCTAATAGACTGTCACCCAACTCCCTGAGATTGTCTCTTACGCTAATAGACTGTCACTGCCTAAGTTTGTCTCTTACACTAATAGACCATCACCACCTGAGTTTGTCTCTTATGCTAATAGACTGTCACCCCAGATTTTGTCCCTTACACTAATAGACTGTTACCCCAGATTTTGTCTCTTACGCTAATAGACTGTCATCCCCTGAGTTTGTCTCTTACACTAATAAACTGTCATCCCCTGAGTTTGTCTCTTATGCTAATAGACTGCCACCACACCCCCAGATTTTGTCTCTTATGCTAATAGACTCACCCCCTGAGTTTGTCTGTTACACTAATAGACTGTCACCCCAGATTTTGTCTCTTACGCTAATAGACTGTCACCCCTGAGTTTGTCTCTTATGCTAAAGACTATCACCCCACCCCTGAGTTTGTCTCTTACGCTAATAGACTGTCATCGCCTGAGTTTGTCTCTTACGCTAATAGACTGTCACCGTCTGAGTTTGTTTCTTGCGCTAATAAATTGTCCCCCAGATTTTGTCTCGTACGCTAATAGACTGTCACCCCCTGAGTTTGTCTCTTACGCTAATAGACTTTCAACCCACCCCCTGAGTTTGTCTCTTACGCTAATACTGTCACCCCCTGAGTTTGACTCTTACGCTAATAGACTGTCACCCCCGATTTTGTCTCTTACGCTAATAGACTGTCACCCTAGATTTTGTCTCTTACGCTAATAGACTGTCACCCCAGATTTTGTCTCTTATGCTAATACACTGTCACCCCAGATTTTGTCTCTTATGCTAATAGATTGTCACCCCTGAGTTTGTCTCATATGCTAATAGACTGTCACCCCACCCCTGAGTTTGTCTCTTACACTAATACTGTCACCCCCTGAGTTTGTCTCTTATGCTAATAGACTGTCACACCACCCCTGAGTTTGTCTCTTACGCTAATAGACTTTCACCCCACCCCTGAGTTTGTCTCTTACGCTAATACTGTCACCCCTGAGTTTGACTCTTCTTACGCTAATAGGCTGTCACCCCCGATTTTGTCTCTTACGCTAATAGACTGTCACCCCAGATTTTGTGTTTTATGCTAATACACTGTCACCCCAGATTTTGTCTCTTACCCTAATAGACTGTCACCTCCTGAGTTCGTCTCTTACATTAATAGACTATCACCCCAGATTTTGTCTTTTACGCTAATAGACTGTCATCCCAGATTTTATCTCTTACGCTAATAAACTGTCACCCCCGATTTTGTCTCTTACACTAATAGACTGTCACCCCCTGAGTTTGTCTCTTACGCCAATAGACTGTCACCCCAGGTTTTGTCTCTTACACTAATAGACTGTCATCCCAGATTTTGTCTCACGCTAATAGACTGTCACCCCAGATTTTGTCTCTTATGCTAATAGACTGTCATCCCAGATTTTGTCTCTTACACTAATAAACTGTCACCCCCGATTTTGTCTCTTACACTAATAGACTGTCACCCCCTGAGTTTGTCACTTATGCTAATAGACTGTCACCCCAGATTTTGTCTCTTACACTAATAGACTGTCATCCCAGATTTTGTCTCACGCTAATAAACTGTCACCTCCGATTTTGTCTCTTACACTAATAGACTGTCACCCCACCCACTGAGTTTGTCTCTTACGCTAATACTGTCATCCCCTGAGTTTGTCTCTTATGCTAATAGACTGTCACCCAACTCCCTGAGATTGTCTCTTACGCTAATAGAGTGTCACTGCCTGAGTTTGTCTCTTACACTAATAGACCATCACCACCTGAGTTTGTCTCTTATGCTAATAGACTGTCACCCCAGATTTTGTCCCTTACACTAATAGACTGTTACCCCAGATTTTGTCTCTTACGCTAATAGACTGTCATCCCCTGAGTTTGTCTCTTACACTAATAAACTGTCATCCCCTGAGTTTGTCTCTTATGCTAATAGACTGCCACCACACCCCCAGATTTTGTCTCTTATGCTAATAGACTCACTCCTGAGTTTGTCTGTTACGCTAATAGACTGTCACCCCAGATTTTGTCTCTTACGCTAATAGACTGTCACCCCTGAGTTTGTCTCTTATGCTAAAGACTATCACCCCACCCCTGAGTTTGTCTCTTACGCTAATAGACTGTCATCGCCTGAGTTTATCTCTTACGCTAATAGACTGTCACCGTCTGAGTTTGTTTCTTGCGCTAATAAATTGTCACCCCAGATTTTGTCTCGTCTGCTACGCTAATAGACTGTCACCCCTGAGATTGTCTCTTACGCTAATAGACTTTCAATCCACCCCTGAGTTTGTCTCTTACGCTAATACTGTCACCCCTGAGTTTGACTCTTACGCTAATAGACTGTCACCCCATTTTGTCTCTTACGCTAATAGACTGTCATCCCAGATTTTGTCTCTTACGCTAATAGACTGTCACCCCAGATTTTGTCTCTTACGCTAAGAGACTGTCACCCCAGATTTTGTCTCTTATGCTAATAGACTGTCACTCCAGATTTTGTCTCTTGTGCTAATAGACTGTCACCCCTGAGTTTGTTTTTACACTAAAAGACTGTCACCCCACCCCCTGAGTTTGTCTCTTATGCTAATACTATTACCGCCTGAGTTTGTCTCTTATGCTAATAGGCTGTTACCCCACCCATTTTGTTTGTCTGTTATGCTAATGGACTGTCACTGCCTGAGTTTGTCTTACACTAATGAACTGTCAGCGCCTGAGTTTGTCTCTTAGGCTAATAGACTGTCACCCCAGATTTTGTCTCTTACGCTAATAGACCTTCACCCCAGATTTTGTTTCTTATGCTAATAGAGAGTCACCCCAGATTTTGTCTCTTATGCTAATAGACTGTCACCCCCTGAGTTTGTCTCTTACGCTTATAGACTTTCATCGAACCCCCTGAGTTGGTCTCTTACACTAATACTGTCATCCCTTGAGTTTTTCTTATACAGTAATAGACTGTCACCCCAGATTTTGTCTCTTATGTTTATAGACTGCTACCCCAGATTTTGTTTATTAAGCTAATAGACTGTCACCCCAGATTTTGTCTGTTATGCTAATAAATTGTCACACCAACCCCTTTTTTATTTCTTATGCTAATAGACTGTCACCGCCTGAGTTTGTCTCTTATGCTAATAGACTGTCACCCCCGAGTTTGTCTCTTATGCTAATAGACTGTCACCCCACCCCCGAGTTGTTTTCTTACGCTAATAGACTGTCACCACCTGGGTTTGTCTCTTACGGTAATAGACTGTCACCCCAGATTTTGTCTCTTTTGCTAATAGACTGTCACCTCTTGAGTTTGTCTTTTATGCTAATAGACTGTCACCCCACCCACTGAGCTTGTCTTTTACGCTAATAGACTGTCACCCTCTGAGTTTGTCTCTTATGCTAATAAACTGTCACCCCAGATTTTGTCTCTGACACTAATACACTCTCACCTAGACAAACTCATGGGGTGACAGTCTATTAGCAAAGAGATAATTGTCTCTTATGCTAATAGACTGTCACCCCTGAGTTTGTCTCTTAAATTAATAGATGTTCACCCCACCCCCTATGTTTGTGCCTTATGCTAATATTGTCACTCCCTGAGTTTCTCTCTTACACTAATGGGTTTTCACCACAGATTTCGTCTCTTACGCTAATAGACTGTCGCCCCAGATTTTGTCTCTTACGCTAATAGACTGTCACCCCAGATTGTGTCTCTTATGCTAATACTGTCACTCCGATTTTGTCTCTTACGCTAATAGACTGTCACCCCCGAGTCTGTCTCTTACGTTAATAGACTGTCACCCCACCCCCTGAGTTTGTCTCTTATGCTAATAATGTCACCCCCTGAGTTTTTCTCTTATGCTAATAGACTGTCACCCCACCCCCTGAGTTTGTCTCTTATGCTAATACTGTCACCCCTTGAGTGTGTCTCTTATGCTAACAGACTGTCACCCCACCCCCTGAGTTTGTCTCTTATGCTAATACTGTCACCCCCTGAGTTTGTCTCTTATGCTAATAGACTGTCACCCCACCCCCTTAGTTTGTCCCTTACGCTAATACTGTCACCCCC
The DNA here is from genome assembly GCF_040412425.1 of Macrobrachium rosenbergii. Taxonomy (NCBI): domain Eukaryota; kingdom Metazoa; phylum Arthropoda; class Malacostraca; order Decapoda; family Palaemonidae; genus Macrobrachium; species Macrobrachium rosenbergii. The sequence continues at coordinate 48,506,238 of NC_089760.1, forward strand.
TGAGTTTGTCTCTTATGCTAATAGACTGTCACCATACCCCCTGAGTTTGTTTCTTACGCGAATACTGTCACCCACTGAGTTTGTCTCTTATACTAATACTGTCACCTCCTGAGTTTGTCTCTTATGCTAATACTGTCACCCCCTGAGTTTGTCTCTTATGCTAATAGACTGTCACCATACCCCCTGAGTTTGTTTCTTACACGAATACTGTCACCCACTGAGTTTGTCTCTTATACTAATACTGTCACCTCCTGAGTTTGTCTCTTATGCTAATACTGTCACCCCCTGAGTTTGTTTCTTATGCTAATAGACTGTCACCATACCCCCTGAGTTTGTTTCTTACGCGAATACTGTCACCCACTGAGTTTGTCTCTTATACTAATACTGTCACCTCCTGAGTTTGTCTCTTATGCTAATAGACTGTCAGCCCGTCCCCTGAGTTTGTCTCTTACGCTAATACTGTCACCCCATGCGTTTGTCTGTTATGCTAATAGACTGTCACCCCACCCTCTGAGTTTGTCTCTTATGCTAATAGATTGCCACTGCCTGAGTTTGTATCTTGCGCTAATAGACTGTCACCCACTAAGTTTGTCTCTTATGCTAATAGACTGTCACCCGAGATTTTTTCTCTTACGCTAATAGACTATTACCCCAGATTTTCTCTCTTATGTAAATAGACTTTCACCCCAGATTTTGACTCTTACACTAATAGACTGTTACCCCTTGAGTTTCTCTCTTACATTAATAGAGTGTCACCCCCTGAGTTTGTCTCTTACGCTAATAGGCTATTACCCCAGATTTTGTCTCATACGCTAATAGACTGTCACCCCAGATTTTGTCTCTTATGCTAATAGACTGTCACCCTCTGAGTTTGTCTCTTATGCTAATAGACTTTCACCCCACCCCCTTAGTTTGTCTCTTACGCTAATACTGTCACCCCCTGAGTTTTTCTCTTACGCTAATAGACTGTCACCCCAGATTTTCTCTTATGCCAGTTGACTTTCACCCCAGATTTTGTCTCTTACGCTAATATGCAGTCACCCCAGATTTTGTCTCTTACGCTAATAGACTGTCACCCTGAGTTAGTCTCTTACGATAATAGACTGTCACCCCACCCCTGAGTTTGTCTCTTACACTAATACTGGCACTCTCTCAGTTTGTCTCTTATGCTAATAGACTGTCACCCCACCCCTTGAGTTTGTCTCTTACGCTAATACTGTCACCCCTGAGTTTGTCTCTTATGTTAATAGACTGTCACCCCACCGGCTGAGTTTGTCTCTTACGCTAATACCGTCACCACTCAGTTTGTCTCTTACGCTAATAGACTTTCATCCGACCCCTGAGTTTGTGTCTTATGCTAATACGGTCACCCCTGAGTTTGTCTCTTATGCTAATTGACTGTTATCCAAGATTTTATCTCTTATGCTAATAGACTGCCACCCTGAGTTTGTCTCTTATGCAAATTGACTGTTACCCCTGAGTTTGTCACCTATGCTAATTGACTGTTACCCCACCCCTGAGTTTGTCTCTTACGCTAATAGACTGTCACCGCCTGAGTTTGTCTCGTACACTAATAGACTGTCACCCCACGAGTTTGTCTCTCACACTAATAGACTGTCACCACCTGAGTTTGTCTCTTACGCTAATAGAATGTCACCCCAGATTTTGTCTCTTACGCTAATAGACTGTCACCCCAGATTTTGTCTCTTACTCTAATTGACTGTCACCCCCGATTTTGTCTCTTATGCTAATAGACTGTCATCACCTGTGTTTGTCTCTTACGCTAATAGACTATCATCCCACCCCCTGACTTTGTCTCTTACGCTAATGCTCTCACCCCCGAGTTTGTCTCTTATGCTAATCAACTGTCACCCTACCCCCTGGGTTTGTCTCTTATGCTAATAGACTTTCACCCCACCCCCTTAGTTTGTCTCTTACGCTAATACTGTCACCCCCTGAGTTTTTCTCTTACGCTAATAGACTGTCACCCCAGATTTTCTCTTATGCCAGTTGACTTTCACCCCAGATTTTGTCTCTTACGCTAATATGCAGTCACCCCAGATTTTGTCTCTTACGCTAATAGACTGTCACCCCGAGTTAGTCTCTTACGATAATAGACTGTCACCCCACCCCCTGAGTTTGTCTCTTACACTAATACTGGCACTCTCTCAGTTTGTCTCTTATGCTAATAGACTGTCACCCCACCCCTTGAGTTTGTCTCTTACGCTAATACTGTCACCCCCTGAGTTTGTCTCTTATGTTAATAGACTGTCACCCCACCGGCTGAGTTTGTCTCTTACGCTAATACCGTCACCACTCAGTTTGTCTCTTACGCTAATAGACTTTCATCCGACCCCCTGAGTTTGTGTCTTATGCTAATACGGTCACCCCTGAGTTTGTCTCTTATGCTAATTGACTGTTATCCAAGATTTTATCTCTTATGCTAATAGACTGCCACCCCGAGTTTGTCTCTTATGCAAATTGACTGTTACCCCCTGAGTTTGTCACCTATGCTAATTGACTGTTACCCCACCCCTGAGTTTGTCTCTTACGCTAATAGACTGTCACCGCCTGAGTTTGTCTCGTACACTAATAGACTGTCACCCCATGAGTTTGTCTCTCACACTAATAGACTGTCACCGCCTGAGTTTGTCTCTTACGCTAACAGAATGTCACCCCAGATTTTGTCTCTTACGCTAATAGACTGTCATCCCCTGAGTTTGTCTCTTACACTAATAAACTGTCATCCCCTGAGTTTGTCTCTTATGCTAATAGACTGCCACCACACCCCCAGATTTTGTCTCTTATGCTAATAGACTCACTCCCTGAGTTTGTCTGTTACGCTAATAGACTGTCACCCCAGATTTTGTCTCTTACGCTAATAGACTGTCACCCCCTGAGTTTGTCTCTTATGCTAAAGACTATCACCCCACCCCCTGAGTTTGTCTCTTACGCTAATAGACTGTCATCGCCTGAGTTTATCTCTTACGCTAATAGACTGTCACCGTCTGAGTTTGTTTCTTGCGCTAATAAATTGTCACCCCAGATTTTGTCTCGTACGCTAATAGACTGTCACCCCCTGAGATTGTCTCTTACGCTAATAGACTTTCAATCCACCCCCTGAGTTTGTCTCTTACGCTAATACTGTCACCCCCTGAGTTTGACTCTTACGCTAATAGACTGTCACCCCATTTTGTCTCTTACGCTAATAGACTGTCATCCCAGATTTTGTCTCTTACGCTAATAGACTGTCACCCCAGATTTTGTCTCTTACGCTAAGAGACTGTCACCCCAGATTTTGTCTCTTATGCTAATAGACTGTCACTCCAGATTTTGTCTCTTGTGCTAATAGACTGTCCCCCAGATTTTGTCTCTTTTGCTAATAGACTGTCACCTCTTGAGTTTGTCTTTTATGCTAATAGACTGTCACCCCACCCACTGAGCTTGTCTTTTACGCTAATAGACTGTCACCCTCTGAGTTTGTCTCTTATGCTAATAAACTGTCACCCCAGATTTTGTCTCTGACACTAATACACTCTCACCCTAGACAAACTCATGGGGTGACAGTCTATTAGCAAAAGAGATAATTGTCTCTTATGCTAATAGACTGTCACCCCCTGAGTTTGTCTCTTAAATTAATAGATGTTCACCCCACCCCCTATGTTTGTGCCTTATGCTAATATTGTCACTCCCTGAGTTTCTCTCTTACACTAATGGGTTTTCACCACAGATTTCGTCTCTTACGCTAATAGACTGTCGCCCCAGATTTTGTCTCTTACGCTAATAGACTGTCACCCCAGACTTTGTCTCTGACGCTAATAGACTGTCACCCCAGATTTTCTCTCACGCTAATAGACTGTCACCCCTGAGTTTGTCCCTTACGCTAATAGACTGTCACCCCAGACTTTGTCTCTGACGCTAATAGACTGTCACCCCAGATTTTCTCTCACGCTAATAGACTGTCACCCCTGAGTTTGTCCCTTACGCTAATAGACTTTCACCCCACCCCCTGAGTTTGTCTCTTATGCTAATACTGTCACTCCATGAGTTTGTCTCTTATGTTACTAGACTGTCACCCCAGATTTTGTCTCTTACGCTAATAGAGCGTCACCCCAGAATTTGTCTCTTACCCTAATAAACTGTCACCCCCGATCTTGTCTCTTATGCTAATAGACTGTCACCCCCTGAGTTTCTCTCTTACGCTAATTAACTGCCACCCCCTGAGTTTGTCTCTTACACAAATACTGTCACCCCCTGGGTTTGTCTTTTATGCTAATAGGCTGTCTCCCCACCCCCTGATTTTGTCTCTTACATTAATAGACTTTCACCTCCTGGGTTTGTCTCTTATGCTAATTGACTGTGACCCCACCCCCTGAGTTTGTCTCTTATGCTAATACTGTCACCCCCTGAGTTTTTCTCTTATGCTAATAGACTGTCACCCCACCCCCTGAGTTTGTCTCTTACGCTAATAGACTGTCACCTCCTGAGTTTGTCTCTTATGCTAATAGACTGTCACCCCACACCCTGAGCTTGTCCATTTCGCTAACAGACTTTCACCGCCTGAGTTTGTCTGTTATGCTAATAGACTGTCACCCGCTGAGTTTCTCTCTTATGCTAATAGACTGTCACCCCAGATTTTGTCTCTTCCACTATCACTAATAGACTGTCACCCCAAATTTTGTCTCTTTCGCTTATAGACTGTCACCCACTGAGTTTGTCTCTTATGCTAATAGACATTCACCCCACCCCCAGTTTGTCTTGTACACTACTACTGTCACCCCCTGAGTTATTCTCTTGTACTAATTGACTGTCACCCCAGATTTTGTCTCTTACGCCAATAGACTGTCACCCCAAATTTTGTCTCTTATGCTAATATACTGTCACCCCAGATTTTGTCACCTATGCTAATAGACTGTCACTCCCTGAGTTTTTCTCTTACACTAATAGACTGTCACCCCATCCCGTGAATTTTTCTTTTACGCTAATACTGTCACCCCTTGAGTTTTTCTCTTATGTTAATAGACTGTCACCCCACCCCCTGAGTTTGCCTCTTACGCTAATACTGTCACGACCTGGGTTTGTCTCTTATGCTAATAGACACCCCACCACCTGTGTTTGTCTCTTACTCTAATACTGTCACCCCTGAGTTTTTCTCTTATGATAATAGACTGTCACCCCACCCCCAGATTTTGTCTCTTATGCTAATACTGTCACTCCCTGAGTTTGTCTCTTATGTTAATAGACTGTCACCCCAGATTTTGTGTCTTATGCTAATAGACACTCACCCCAGAATTTGTCTCTTATGCTAATAGACTGTTACCTCCGGAGTTTGTCTCTTACGCTAATAGACTTTCACCCCACCCCCTGAGTTTGTCTCTTACGCTAATACTATCACCCCCTGAGTTTGTCTCTTACGCTAATAGACTGTCACCCCAGATTTTCTCTCTTACACTAATAAATGGTTACCCCAGATTTTGTCTCTTATGCTAATAGACTCTCACCCCAGATTTTGTCTCTTAGGCTAATAAACTGTCACCCCCGATTTTGTCTCTTATGCTAATAGATTGTCACCCCCTGAGTTTGTCTCTTACACTAATAGACTGTCACCCCACCCCTCAGTTTGTATCTTACGCTAATACTGTCTCCTATGCTAATAGGCTCTCACCCCAGCCCCTGAGTTTGTCTGTTACACTAATATGTCACCCCCTGAGCTTGTCTCCTATGCTAATAGACTGTCACCCCCACGAGTTTGTCTCTTATGCTAATAGACTGTCATCCCCAGAGTTTATCTCTCACACTAATAGAATGTCACCGCTTGAATTTGTCTCTTACGCTAATAGCCTGTCACCCCATATTTTGTCTCTTAACACTAATAGCCTTTCACCCCAGATTTTGTCTGTTACACTATCTGTCACCCCTGAGTTTGTCTCTTACGCTAATAGACTTTCATCCCACATCCTGGGTTTATCTCTTATTCTAATACTGTCACCCCATGAGTTTGTCTCTTATGCTAATAGACTGTCACCTAACCCCCTGAGTTTGTCTCTTATGCTAATAGACTGTCACCACCTGAGTTTGTTTGTTATGCTAATAGACTGTAACCCCAGATTTTGTCTCCTGCACTTATAGAGTGTCACCCCAGATTTTGTCTCTTATGCTAATAGACTTTCACCCTAGAGTCTGTCTCTTACGCTAATAGATTGTCACCCTTTGAGTTTGTCTCTTACGCTAATAGACTTTTACCCCACCCCATGAGTTTGTCTCTTACGCTAATACTGTCACCCCCTGAGTTTGTCTCTTACGTTTAATAAATAGTCACCACAGATTTTGTCTCTTACGCTAATAGACTGTCCACCTCAGATTTTATCTCCTACACTAATAGACTGTCACTACAGATTTTTTCTCTGAAGCTAATAGACTGTCACTCCCTGAGTTTGTTTCTTATGCTAACAGACTGTAACCCCACCTCCTGAGTTTGTCTCTTGTGCTAATACTGTCACCCCCTGAGTTTGTATCTTATGCTAATTCTTTCACCCCCTGAGTTTGTTTCTTATGCTAATAGACTGTCACCCCACCACCGGAGTTTGTCTCTTACGCTAATACTGTCACCCCCTGAGTTTGTCTCTTATGCTAATAGACTGTCACCCCATCCCCTGAGTTTGTCTCTTTTGCTAATAGACTGTTACCACCTGAGTTTGTTTCTTACCCTAATAGACTGTCACCGCCTGAGTTTGTCTCTTATGCTAATAGACTGTCACCACAGATTTTGTCTCTTACGCCAATAAACTATCACCCCACCCCCTGAGTTTTTTCTTATGCTAATAGACTGTCACTGCCTGAGTTTGTGTCTTATGCTAATAGACTCTCACCCCTTGAGTTTGTCTCTTATGCTAATAGACTGTCACCCCAACCCCTGAGTTTGTTTCTTGCGCTAATAGACTGTCACCGGCTGAGTTTGTCCCTTACGCTAATAGACTGCAACCCCAGATTTTGTCTCTTACGCTAATAGACTGTCACCCCTGATTTTGTCTCTTATGCTAATAGACTGTCACCTCCTGAGTTTCTCTCTTATGCTAATAGACTGTCACCGAAACCCCTGAGTTTGTCTCTTATGCTAATAGACTGTCACCATCTGAGTTTGTCCCTTACGCTAATAGATTTTCACCCCCTGAGTTTGTCTCTTACACTAATAGACTGTCACCCCAAATTTTGTCTCTTATGCTAATAGACTGTCACCTCCTGAGTTTCTCTCTTATGCTAATAGACTGTCACACAAACCCCTGAGTTTGTCTCTTACGCTAATAGACTGTCACCGTCTGAGTTTGTCCCTTACGCTAATAGATTTTCACCCCCTGAGTTTGTCTCTTATGCTAATAGACTGTCACCCCAAATTTTGTCACCTACACTAATAGACTGTCTCCGCAGATTTTGTCTCTTATGCTAATAGAATGTCACCCCAGATTTTGTATCCTACGCTAATACACTGTCTCCCCATGATTTTGTCTCCTACTTTAATAGACTTTCATCCCACCCGCTGAGTTTGTATCATATGCAAATACTGTCACCCCCTGAGTTTGTCTTTTGCGGTAATGGACTGTCACCCCAGATTTTGTCTCTTACGCTAATAGACTGTCACCCCAATGTTTTCTCTTAAGCTAATAGAATGTCACCCCAGATTTTGTCTCGTCTGCTAATAGGCTGTCACCCATTGAGTTTGTCTCTTATGCTAAGAGACTTTCACCCCACCGCCTGAGTTTGTCTCTTACGCTAATAGACTGGCACTCCAGATTTTGTCTCTTGCACCAATAGACTGTCACCCCAGATTTTCTCCTGTTACTCTAATAGACTGTCACCCCAGATTTTCTCCTCTTACGCTAATAGGCTGTCACCCCAGATGTTTTCTATTACGCTAATGGAATGTCACCCCAGATTTTGTCTCCTACGCTAATAGACTGTCACCCCTTGAGTTTATCTCTTACGCTAATAGACTTTCACCCCACCGCCTGAGTTTGTCTCTTATGCTAATATTGTCAACCCCTGAATTTGTCTCTTACGCTAATAGACTGGCACTCCAGATTTTGTCTCTTGCACCAATAGACTGTCACCCCAGATTTTCTCCTGTTAGGCTAATAGACTGTCACCCCAGATGCTTTCTCTTACGCTAATAGAATGTCACCCCAGATTTTGTCTCCTATGCTAATAGACTTTCACCCCAACCCATGAGTTTGTCCTTTACGCTAATACTGTCACCCCCTGAGTTTGTCTCTTATGCTAATAGACTGTCACCCCACTCCCTGAGTTTGTCTGTTACGCTAATACTGTCACCCCCGAGTTTGCCTCTTATGCTAATAGACTGTCACCCCACCCTCTGTGTATGTCTCTTACTCTAATACTGTCACCCCATGAGTTTTTCTCTTATGCTAATAGACTGTCACCCCACCCCCAGATTTTCTCTCTTATGCTAATACTGTCACCCCCTGAGTTTGTCTCATATGCTAATAGACTGTCACCCCAGATTTTGTCTCTTACGCTAATAGACTGTCACCCCAGATTTGTCTCTCACGCTAATAGACTGTCACCCCCTGAGTTTGTCTATTATGCTAATCGACTTTCACCCAACCCCCTGAGTTTGTCTCTTCTGCTTATAAACTGTCACTGTCTGAGTTTGTCTCTTACGCTAATAGACTTTCACCCGTGAGTTTGTCTCTTAATCTAATAAACTGTCACCCCAGATTTTTTCTCTTACACTAATAGACTGTAACCCCAGATTTTGTCTCTTACGCTAATAGACTGTCACCCACTGAGTTTGTCTCTTACGCTGATACTGTCAACCCTTGAGTGTCTCTTACGCTAATAGACTGTCACCCCAGATTTTGTGTCTTACGCTAATAGACTGTCACCTCAGATCTTGCTTCCTACACTAATAAACTGTCACCCCCGATTTTGTCTCTTACGCTAATAGACTGTCACCCCCTGAGTTTTTCTCTTACATTAATATACTGTCACCCCGCCCCCTGAGTTTGTCTCTTATGCTAATGCTGTCACCCCCCGAGTTTGTCTCTTATGCTAATAGACTGTCACCCCTCACCCCGAATTTGTCTCTTAAGCTAATACTGTCACTCCCGTAATTTGTCTCTTATGCTAATAGACTGTTACCTCACCCCCTGAGTTTGTCTCTTACGTTAATACTGTCACCCCTGAGTTTGTCTCTTATGCTAATAGACTGTCACTCCACCACCTGAGTTTATCTCTTATGTTAATACTGTCACCCCTGAGTTTATCTCTTATGCTAATAGACTGTCACCCCACCCCCAGTGTTTGTCTCTTACGCTAATACTGTCACCCCCAAGTATGTCTCTTATGCTAATAGACTGTCACACCATCCCCTGAGTTTGTCTCTTTCACTAATACTGTCACCCCCTGAGTTTGTCTCTTATGTTAATAGACTGTAACCCCACCCCCTGAGTTTGTCTCTTATGCTAACAGACTGTCACCGCCTGAGTTTGTCCCTTACACTAATAGACTGTCACCCACTGAGTTTGTCCCTTACGCTGATACGACTGTCACCCCAGATTTTGTCCCTTACGCTAATTGACTGTCACCCCAGATTTTTTCACTTACTCTAATAGACTGTCACCCCAGTTTTTGTCTCTCTTACCCCCAGATTTTGTCTTGTATGCTAATAGACTGTCACCCCTTGAGTTTGTCTCTTATGCTAATAGGCTGTCATCCCAGATTTTGTCTCTTACTCTAATAGATTGTCACCCCAGATTTTGTGTCTTACGCTAATAGACTGTCACCCACTGAGTTTGTCTCTTACTCTAATAGACTTTCACCCCACCCCCTGAGTTTGTTCTTCACGCTAATACTCTCACCCCCTGAGTTTGTCTCTTTCACTAATAGACTGTCACCCCAGATTTTGTGTCTTACGCCAACAGAATGTCACCACAGATTTTGTCTCTTACGCTAATAGACACTCACCCCAGATTTTGTCTCTTACTTTAATAGACTGTCACCTACTGTGTTTGTCTCTTATGCTAATAGACTGTCACCTCACTGCCTGAGTTTGTCTTTTACGCTAATACTGTCACCCCCTGAGTTTGTCTCTTATGTTAATAGACTGTCCCCCCCCACAGTTTGTCTCTTACGCTAATAGACTGTTGCTGCCTGAGTTTGTCTCTTACGCTAATAGACTGTCACCCTAGATTTTGTCTCTTACACTAATAGACTGTCACCCCAGATTTTGCCTTTTATGCTAATAGACTGTCATCCCCTGAGTTTGTCTCTTACGCTACTAGACTGTCACCCCACCTTTTGAGTTTGTCTCTTACACTAATACTGTCAATCCCCTGAGTTCTGTCTCTTATGCTAACAGACTGTCATCCCTTGAGTTTGTCTCTTACACTAATAGACTGTCACCCCCTGAGTTTGTCTCCTACTCTAATAGACTGTCACCGCCTGAGTCTGTCTCTTACCTGGTTGTCACAGCCGTATACTTATAACAAAGTTAGTCCATTTCATACCGGTGTGTGTGTGTTCTTGTTATGCGGTGCACTTTTATTTGTATTGCGTTGCACCACATATGAATGACTCCGTTTCTTTCTGTAGACTTTCACTTGATAATAACGTAGGGGACTCGGTAAGTTCTGGTTCACAATAATATTTAAATTTTTTTTTTCTTTTAGGAGTAGGGTAAGTATTCGCCGGGCACGGGTTTTCTAGTTTTTATTCTTAACACTAAACTATTTCACACGGCCAGCCACACTGGACTTAGAAATTTCTTGATGTCAGAGAGGAGCGAGTGACACAATCCCTACCCAAATGGGTTTCAAATTAACTCTAACTAAAAATTGATCAGAATGAACTCTGGACCTATGTTGAATAAAACTCCGCCTCCTTGAGGATGTCTACTTTACTCTTAATGGTTCAATCTTAACTCCCACTTTTGGCAAGGACAAATCAGGTCAATTTTGCTGACCTTTTGATTCCTCTAGCGCCTCCTTCCTTTCCCACATCTTGGAGGTTTGTTATGGTTAGTCTTCAATTTACTTGGTCTCATGGCTCATCATTTTAAACTATCAACATCGTCTCTCGCTCTCTCTCTCTCTCTCTCTTTCATAATCCCGATCAGTGAATCTCACACTTATTCACTGCATAACATCACTCGGTCACCTACCTGCATTGACTACAATGCAAGTAGATAATCAACTCAACAATATACAAAACCATTACAAAAACTAACTCTAAGCCAACCAACTAAGGTAAACCTAGCAATAAGTAGTCATGTAAGCAGGTGCATGGAATAAAATCATATGAATGCCTATAATATACACTCAAAGTAAAACTTGACTATAGTCAATTACTTCAATTTCAATAATTTCTATTAACAGGCAATAAATGCAAAAAATATTATAATGCATCATAGTGCTAAACACAAATAAGTATGAATTTATACATCAAATACTCAAAATAAATGCAGAAAAATATGGCAAAGTAAATATATCAAATGCCTATTACTCTCTGGTTATCAATCATGATAACTTGGTAAAAATTCATACATCAAAAACATATCTGATTGTTATTAAAAGAAATCATAAATTGTAAAAATAAAAAAAATCAATCATCAAATGTTCAAGTGGCAAGTCAATGGTAAATGCTATTACTCTCTAGGAAGGATTCTGTCCATCATGTCCTTGATTATGGTAAGCTTATTCAGTATTAATTTCCTGACAATTATAAAGGAAATAAAAGCAAACAGTACCAAAAGAATGACATTTATGAATGACATGATAGGAGAAATCTCGGTCTTATATGTATGAAAGAAAGTATGAACCTCTTCTAGCTTTGTGAATGTCTCCAATTCCAGTTCTGAAAGTTGAAATTCGTTAATAACTGCAAACTGATGTACACTTTTACTGAAATTTAAACTGTACGTCGTGAAGACTGTAGGTTTGTAATACAAATTATGTAAAATGACCAATTCACAAGCAGATGAAAATGAGTGTATGTTAATGAAAACTACTTCTGTTTTGTTTGACTTACAGTCAATCTTAGCATTCAATCTGTTTGCTGAGAACACAAAAATTTCATCATCAATGATTTGAGCCTTGAAAGTTTCTGTAAACGGTAGATATTTACAATGGTTCTTACCATTCTTGTTGTTTACAAGATCATCTAGGCAATGAAGAGCATTCAAGGGTTCATAGAAATTCACAACGTTACAAACATATACACCATCATTAAGCAGGACACATTCCCTGAACTCATGTTCGGGAATTTCGGTCACTAGGAAAGAATCATGCTGCAAGGCAAAGTGTCGAACTGTTCCTTCTAGTACAATGGACTTATTATCTACTATCATTGGGAATGGATAGACTGACATCAATGAGTTGATGTCTGGATTGTTGAAAGGGATCACTAGTATAATCTGATTAACAACTACTTTCACTGTGATCAGGCCATAATAGTCCACTATATTTTCTACTAGTGGCTTCAAGTGATTGTTCACAACACATTTCTGAATAATGGCTTCAATTTCACTAGGGGTTATCAGAAAAGGCGACAGCAGGTTTTCACCTGCCATCATGATTGCATTGAGTAATTCCTTGTATTCCAGAAGGAAATTACTTGTTTCTATGAGCAGTTGCTCCATCATTTCTGTTTGATGGATTCTAGCAATTTCTGATGAAACATTACGGAGTGCACTATTCACAAATTCTTTCAGCACTGTGATCATTTTCTGATTCTGATTGACATTTCCTATTACTTTATTATAGACAGTGCCCTGCTCAGAAGCCCAATTTTCAAGTTGTGCCACTCTTTCCTTTAGCCTTTCAACATTACCATCGGTCGCCACTCCAAAGAGATTGTGTAAATGGACGCCTATAAAGGGTATGAGTGATCGCTTTACTACTTTCCTTGGCATAACACTATCGATGTCCCTCTGCAACTTGGAGAGCATGTCGTACAAATTTCTATCTTGGACACTTTGTAATCCTGCCTGTATCTGATTGCTCAGCTGGACTAACTGCTCTCTCTGATCGATAATGGGTTCCGTTCTATCTTAACAATGGCTAGGTCCTGTATCATCTTTACCTTGCCATGTTCCTTGATGATGGCTCCTTCCTTAGTTGTACGAGTGAGTTCACAATTTGACTCACTGCCAACCACCATACAATCCATTTGCTGAAATAATGTTATTAAGCAGTAAAAATCTTATCAACTACATTTGTTTACCATTGCACTTGCCATTACCTTCTTTTCTTCTATTCAAATTATATCTTTATTGGACAAATCTTTCAACTGGGTAGACGACCAAGGTTCTGAATGAACTACTTTAATGTGGTTCCAATGTACAATGGATTATTTCAAGGTAATCTCATGCATTAACTTGAATTTATTCAACTTCAAAACTTCTGAAACTCTATATGGACCTCGAAATTTTGGTGATACTTTAATATTAGGTCCTTCAAGAACATGATTGAGTACATAAACTTGTTGTCCTACCTTTAACGAGGGTATGGTGGATCTGTTATTGTAATACTTACTAGATTTTTATGTAACTCCTTTAATCTAGCCCTGGTGACTTTAACGGTTCGTACGCACGCGTCTTGTCTTCCAAGCAATATAGTCCTCGTAGTTGTACGTACGTCTGGGTGGTGCGGCATCATCCAAAAGTGAATTTGGCATTCTCTTTTGGTAGCCATACAATAGGAAATGAGGAGTTTCTCCTATTGATTCATTTACTGTGTTGTTTAGAGTAAATTGTATGTCTTCGAGAGTCAAGTCCCAGTCTTCAGTGCTTGGTGTTACTAATGTTTTCAGAACATCCTTTATCTTGCGATTTGTTCTTTCTACTGCTCCATTTGAGCTTGGCTTATGTGCTGTTATTTGACATTTCTGTATCTCATAGAAGTCACACAGTTTCTTTAGAATGTCACTAGTAAATTCAGCAGCATTGTCTGAGAGCAAAACTTGAGGACATGAATGTCTGGTTATAATTCTAGACTTAAAGGCTTCTGCCACCGTTGATGCTTCTCTGTTTCTAGTTGGAACAATTTCTACGTATCTGGTCAAATAGTCAATGAAAACTAAAATCTGTTTATTTCCTCTGATGGTGTTCGGGAATGGACCTAAGAAATCCATTGTGACTACTTGAAAAGGATTTAATTCTGAAGGATACATTTCCAGAGGAGCCTTGACGTTGACATTCCCTTATGTATATTACATAGGGTACAATTCTGAACAAATCGAGTAGCATCTTCACTACATCGAGGCCAAAAATAGTTTCTAGTGATTGTTCTACATGTTTTCTTAATTCCAGGATGTCCTGATAACTTGTATGAATGGGTTAGTTCTAAAACGTCTTGTATTAGTGTATTAGGAATGTACAAACGTGAACAAGCATTTGGTTCGTCTGAAGTCTTGTACAATAACCCATCTATCAATTGAAACTCTGAATTTTTCTCACCTTGCAAGAGGTTACCAATTACTTCCCTTATTCTAGAATCCTTTTGTTGTTCCTGACGAACTTTGTCTAAATCTAAGTCTGTGATTTGACAACTGAAGGCGAAATTATGAGTGGTAATTTGTTTCTCGTTCTCTTCTTGTGATCTAGATAAGGCGTCAGCTAATGTGTTATATCTACCAGGTATGTATCTAAATTCTGGGGCAAATTCTAATACGCTAACGAACCATCTATTGAACTTCATATTGTTGGTAAAAGCCCTTTTCTTGAAAAGATCACAAATGGGTTTATGATCTGTAAGAACATTAATTTTATGTCCTAGCAAAATGTGCCTAAATTTCTGTAATCCCCAGACTAAGGCTAAACATTCCCTTTCTGTTGTACTGTAATTTCTTTCAGCTGCATTCAAAACTCTACTGGCATAGTATACAGTCCTCATCCTTGTTTTATCCTTTTGCATCAAGACGGCACCTAGTCCTGTACTTGAAGCATCACAGGCTAAGTAGAATTCCTTCTCGAAGTCTGGATAAACTAGGATAGGATCTGTTATCAACATATCCTTTAGTGTTTTGAACGCTGTTTCCTGTTCATCTTTCCACTCAAAGTTAGCATCTTTCCTAGTTAACTCAGTTAATGGTTTTGCTATGGTAGCAAATCCCTTTATGAATGGTCGATAATATCCTACCGTACCTAGGAATCTTCTTAGTGCCTTCAAATTTCTTGGGGCTGGATAGTCTACAATAGCCTTAATCTTTCCTTCTTGCATTTTCAAGCCATGTTCACTGATAACATGTCCTAGATATTCTAGAGATTTCTTCAGAAACTGACATTTCTTAATTTTTACCTTTAAACCGGCCTTTCTGAGCCTATCTAATACTAATTCTATTGTCTTTAAATGACTCTCTATATCCTTACTAGCAATTATTACATCATCAAGATAAACCGATACGTCTTCAACATCTCCCAAGATTTGCAGCATTAAACGTACAAACGTTAAAGGAGCTGAAGTAAGACCAAACGGCATTACCTCAAATTGCAAATGTTCTTTGTGAGTACTGAATGCCGTGAGATGCTTGGATTCTTCATCGAGAGGAACTTGCCAATATCCACTCAGTAAATCGAGGCTAGAAAAAACCTTGGCACCTCCTAATTGAGCTAACATGTCATTAATGACTGGCAGTGGCATTCGATCAGGGACGGTGTGGGAATTCAATTTCCGGTAATCAATTACCATCCTTCATCTCTTCAACCATCTCGTCTACAATGGGTCTTTGACTTATTGGAAGTTTGTAGTTAGGTATATAAAAAGGTCTAGCACCATCTTCTATGACTATTTTGTGCTGCAGGACATCTGTCCTTCCTAACTTATCTCCTGTTACCGCTACAACATTCCTATATTTCTCTAATATCTGTATTAATCTGTCCCTACAATGAGGAAAATCTGTATTATTTACTTTCCCTTCTAATTTAACTCTTGTGTCAGCTACAGAGACAAATGCTTTTTCACTTATGGTTAGTAAAGGGTTAGTAATCACAATTCCCTTACAGAATTCTATGCCGGCATGCAATTCTAGTCTCGTCAGAATAATTATACACATAAGTCGTACAATTTCCACCATTAAGTCTTACTAGGAATTGTCCATTTTCACAAAGTCTGGTAAGTCTTCATTAACTAATAACACATCTGTATCACCTAGGTTTTTATCTGTTACAATTCTAAGACAAACCTTTGAAGTAGAATACTATTATTTAATTTAAATTTTACAAGATTATCATCGGCAGTACTAACTAAGCAGATCTCTTCTGCATTCTGTGCATCGGCAGTGTAACAGACATCAGTATCATCTGAACTTTCATCTTGTGGTATCACAGAACCTATCTCTGTCATTTTCAGGTTGCCTAACAGCAACACCTCATTGAGATACTTCTCTTCCGTATCTTCTCTTATTATTAAGTGACTACAATCTATTAGCGTGTCAGGATCGTCAGGTTGGGAAAAAGAACTAAGTTCTTCGGAGGTATCTACTTGTCGTGCACTTGAGTTATCAGGTTCATACCTGCTATCTGAGAATTCCTCCAGAGTGGCTTCTAGGCTTTTAAAAGTAGTTTGTCTATCTTCTCCTATTTCTTCTATCATTGAATTTCTACTCACTGTCCTACCCAGGTTAGCATTAAATTCTATTTCTATCTGTTGGATGTCTACTTCTTCAGATGAGGCTGTCTCAGGTAAAGTGATCAAGTTTATCTGAAACTGTTCCTCTTCTTCAAGAGAGCAAACATTTCCTCTATCAATTTCCTTGATAGTGATTCTTCCATTGCTACAATCTAGTGCAATTCCACATCTTTTCATAGCCTGGAAGGAAAATAGAGCTTGAGCTGGAAAATATTTCTCTTCCAACACCACAAACTCTTCCCTGTATTTCTTATTTAGAATTTCTATCTCTAAATTGACATTGCCTATAGCCCTTATTTGCTTTCCAGCGATCCCCTTTATGGTCCTATAGGATTCTCTCATTTGGGAAAGCTCACAACCTATATGTTTTGTTAAAGTGCCTTTATCTATGATACTTACAGTACTGCCTGTATCCAACAATATGGAACTCAGTACACCTTCTAAGTGTACTTGTATGATAGGCAACTCTTCCTGACACGTATTAAAATTCTTTACAGAAAACACTATTTCATTACTTCGAGTAATGTCTGTTGGAGACACATCCTTATTCAATGTCACTATTTCTCTCTGTAAGGATGGACATTTCTGCTGCGCTCTCTGTGATTGTCACTGAGAATCCCCTTGATTTGGGTTACTGGGGGAGGTATTCTGATTATTAGGCTGAGTATTGTGGTTATTTTGAGACCCCTGAGAATTTCCCTGTTTGTTGTACCAACAGTTCTGGATTAAATGTCCTGTCTTATTGCAATTCGAACACCATTTGTTTCTTCTACAATTCTGTGTTGTATGGTTGTTATAACCACAATTTCCACAACTTTGTCTCTGCCTATTGAACTGTGGCCTATTATTCCTTGAATTTTGGCCTTGACTAGCTCCCCTCTGTCCAGGAGTCCTGTTAATTCCACTGTTATTTCCATTAGTTCCAGTGGTATTCCCATTGTTACCTCTATTTGGCGGCCTACCTTGATTGTTTCTATTTGATTGATTAAATCTCCTATTGTTGTTCCCACCATTTCTATCAAACGAATTTCTATTTCCTGATACCTAGACCTAGCTTGCCCTGATTGGTTTCTATTGGACTGATTGCTATTATTTCTTGGGTTTCCACTAGCTACGGTTCCCGTAAAATCTGCACTACTACTTGATGAATTCTGTTTTACTTTCCTTTCTATGTACATCAAAGTTTGTACAATTCCATCCTTTGGCTTCCTATCACAGTACTTCTTTAAGGCTACTCTTTCTTCCTTACCCAAAGCATCGTAGATTGGTCCTAATGACATATATCTAAGTACCTTGGATATACTAGCTAAATCTGTTTCATCATCATCAAAGTCATCCTTCCTTCCAACAACAATTCCTACAGCTTTCATATCTGTCGTCACTCTATCTATAGCTTCTTCTACTCTAGTGGCTAAAACTAAGTGATTACCCTCATATTTCTGATGATGGAAAGTTCCTATGTTGTACCATGGATCTTTCTGTGCTTCTGGTTGCCAAAATTGTAAGCACTGTTTCTTGAATTCGTTAAACAGAGTAATATTCCTAAAAAGCACTGAATGAAGAACTGTATGTGCATCACCATGTTCCATACTAAGATACAAGAGTGCTTCATCTATTTTCTTTCTCTCATCTGTGATACCAGCAGCTGAAATTCTGCTTTCTGTGTCTGCTATCCATCGATTTACACCATATTCTTCTAATCTACTTTTATCTACATTACTTGGGTCTACCGTTCCACAAAATCTAGTGGCTTGGGTGATTACGGCGGCTTGCGCCATGTTGTAATTTCTAGGTACAATGGAAGTTATTGGGTTAGTGGTTACAACTGAAGGGTTAGGCGCACTCGGTAAACTAAGTGGGGGACCTTGACTATGAGAACGTCTGGGTCTAGTATTACTAGGATTAATTTGTCTAGAAAGTCGTTCAGGTACAGGTCTTAGGTTATATGGAGTCTGGTCTTCGCTTCTTGTCTGTTGCAGTCGGGCAATTACTTCGTCAAAAGATTCATTCATATTAACTCATAAAATATTCAATGATTCCAAGAATGAAAAAATGAAAAAAAAAAAATTTGAGAAGCAGGTACTTACTTCAATTGCATGTTTGCTGAGTTGACTGTATCCCTCTATACAAAGAAAATTCAAATTTTTCCTAACTCATTCCTTCATAGGACTCTCACAATCTGAAAAAGTCTGATATTAGTCTTATGTATACAATTGTTTGGGTTCCACTGCAAAATGCTGCGCCAAGTGTATAACAAAAAAATTTATTATGATAGAATAATTTAAACAGAATTGTCTCTATCACCAAGTGAACGAAAATTTCTATTTCGTAAAAAAAAATTACTAAATATGAAAGAAAAAATTATTTCCTTCGTACAACAATAAGGAAATATGATTCAGAATATTATTCAAATAATTACTTAAATTATTTGTTAAAAAAAAATTATTTGCGCACTGCAGGGAAAAATAATTATGTAAAAATTCCACGCACACAAAAAAAAAAAAATTTTCTTGATAATTCCCCGATACTAGGAATGAATGATTACTATTCAATTAGCTTCGTGTCGCCTTGCACTTGAAGATCGCGCTGATTGCACTTGAGCGCAATTTGTCGTTAGCATCCAGCGATAATTCGGCACAGCTCGGCCGACTTCCAGTCCGTACTTGCTGAATTTGTCGAAGAAAAAATTTGGAATCCCTTCCAAATTGTTGATTGAAGACGCGAACTTCACCTCGGGTCATTGGCTTCCAAAACTGTATCGCCGCTCCGATTGCTTGCAGCTTCAATATCGTCCGTCGCCGTCTTCCGCTCTCATTCGTCGCCGTCGCCGTCGTCGTCACTGCTCTGCTACCGCTACTTTTCGCTAAGTCTCCCTTTTAGCGACCAAATATTTTGGGAATTTCGTGTATTTAAGTCCGTACACGATAGAAAAGTTCACTGAACTGACGTAGATATTAGCGACTTTCATACGTCCGCCAACACTGTTATGTTTTCGTCTTCTCCGCTGCTGCGATCGGCGTAGTTTGCACGAGTTGCCGCTTCTTTCGTAAATTTCGTTTTCTTATAAAAATCACCGCTGATCTATGCCGTGATTATTACTATTGTTCTTATTATGTTCAAATATATATATATATATTAAACTGAATTTCTTGTTGATCTTATGCGAACGTTCGGAAGTTTCAAACTAGGCAGAGATTTACCGCTGTCAATTTTTCACTCCGATCGACGCAAGAGTTTCGCTGGTTCGTGGAATATTTCGTTCTGCTTCGTTTCCCTTCTGCTACAGTGTTGATGTTTAGTTGATGAAGACCGTCTTGAAATTATTTGCGCTGTTAAATTGAGAGTTAGTTTTAGCGCCGTCACTGCTCACTCTCTGTAAATTTCTCTAGGGCCGTGAACATTTAATGTTTTTCAAATGTGCGCTGGGTGAAATCCTCCGAAACTGCCACCATTTATTTTTGTTATGCGGTGCACTTTTATTTGTATTGCGTTGCACCACATATGAATGACTCCGTTTCTGTCTGTAGACTTTCACTTGATAATAACGTAGGGGACTTGGTAAGTTCTGGTTCACAATAATATTTAAATTTTTTTTTCTTTTAGGAGTAGGGTAGGTATTCGCCGGGCACGGGTTTTCTAGTTTTTATTCTTAACACTAAACTATTTCACACGGCCAGCCACACTGGACTTAGAAATTTCTTGATGTCAGAGAGGAGCGAGTGACACAATCCCTACCCAAATGGGTTTCAAATTAACTCTAACTAAAAATTGATCAGAATGAACTCTGGACCTATGTTGAATAAAACTCCGCCTCCTTGAGGACGTCTACTTTACTCTTAATGGTTCAATCTTAACTCCCACTTTTGGCTAGGACAAATCAGGTCAATTTTGCTGACCTTTTGATTCCTCTAGCGCCTCCTTCCTTTCCCACATCTTGGAGGTTTGTTATGGTTAGTCTTCAATTTACTTGGTCTCATGGCTCATCATTTTAAACTATCAACATCGTCTCTCGCTCTCTCTTTCTCTCTCTCTCTTTCATAATCCCGATCAGTGAATCTCATACTTATTCACTGCATAACAGATGTAGGTAGCTCGCGTTTCTCCATTTCTCGTGGTTTTTTCTCTTTCCATATTGCAGGGCTGCTACTAAGCTAAGCTGAAAGGCCGCTTTCTCCATTGAAAACTGCATGATGCATGGTTTAGCAGTGAGATGGTGCAAATCACTTGCCATGAACATAGCTCTGCCGGTATAAAGTTGTGGTTACATAGTTGGACACGCTGAAAATAAGCAACATGCTCCTAGCAGTAAACCATGAAGGAAAGGCTTGATTTAGACTAGCCCCTTGGGTCCAGGTTTTTAGAGGGAGCATGGGGGAAGAATACATCTTCCCAGCAGAGGTTCAGCAGTGTGTTCCTTTTCTATTTGTCAGAAGATTCCATGTCCTGACCAGTACGCCAAGATACTGAAATTCAAGCTCTCCTTGTATAGGGCTTCCAAGGCCGAAAAGAAATTAAGTGCGTCGGTCCCACTAGAGTCTGGAGTCTCATGGAGGTACAACCCCTGTTTTCTTAGTTTCATCTGTTTCTAATACTGCAACCAATTTGGTCTATGACGCCCTGAAGCTGGGAAGACTAGTGGCACTAAAGCATGCCTCTGATACCAGTACTGATAGACCATTGAATGACACCTTTCAGTAGATGGCAAGTACCTCGTCAACGAAAGGAAACCATGATTGAGGTGGAATTTTTGAGACATTGCTGCTTTTCCCAATAAGGAATGGCATTTGGTTCCTCCTTCAGTAGGCTTTTAGAAACTGCCAAAGGAGACTTGTTCGCCCAGCTAGTAGGGTAACAAAAAGCATTCAGATAACCCTTTGTTTCTGTTTTAATGGAAATTATGGTACCTTCATGATTGTGGAAAAACAATACCTCCATTGGATGGCACCAGCCTTCTGCCCTTTATTTCTATAACAGTTAATTATGTGAAGGCAGAATTTAAGAACTTTGCAGTTATTGCAGTTTCTGGAAAGCTCAAGAAAACAGCAGAAATGAAGGTATTTATTTCGACAGTCCCAGTATCAGGTAACTCCAGAGAGAAATGAAAAACACTTGCCCATCCTTTTGAATGGGAGAATTTCCTTCACAGTGTGGCCACACAGGTATCTGGTGTTCCTATCTCAGATGGACAGCCACTTTTGAGTTCATGCAAGGGTACACCTCTTTTCTGCCCTAGCCTCATCCACTATTCTGGAAATAACTACAAGGGAACTCTCAGAGTCTACTAGGACTGGGCTTTACAATTGCAGCCAACTGCAGTTGCAAAGCCCATTTTTGCAAATCTGATGGGAGCACTTTACAATTTCATGGAGTAGTACCCCAGGGCCTTAAAAGAGTTGTGTGTTGCAGTTTCTGGATGGCTAAGGCTGCAAGTATATTCCGGGAGCTGCCCAAGTATATTCTCTTATTCTGTGTGGAACTTGGACCACCCCTGTCGATCTGAAAGAGACATAATAGCACCCCTATTATGGTTCCCTTCCACCCCTTCCTAGGGTTTTGGAAAGGGAACGACAGGTGAAGATTCAAGGGATAGATATTGCACAGAGAATCTTCATAGAATTGGCAGCAGTATTTGTCCAGGAACTCAGAAAAGAATGCATTTAATTGGTAGCTTTCCTAGATGACTGACTAATCAAAGGAGCTACCAAAGAAGATTGCATATGAACCCTGGGAGTGGATGTCAACAGACTCTAGTCAAAAGGTTTCTTAATAAACTTGAACAAGTCCCACCTCACACCCAATAGGTGTTTTGTGTGGTTGGGACTTTCTTGGGATATACTTCGGGGTCTTTCTAGCCAGATAAAGAAAGGACATGCAAAGGTTCCTTACTCAGTCCAGGTGTTTTCTATGAAGTTAGTTCGGAAAATATTCAAGTCATTGAACCTGGAAGGGAATTCTGCAAAAGAGGTTGAAATGATAACACCGTTCATGTGGATAGTAATACATGGAGGCATCCTTGACAGGTTGGGGAGGCCACTGGGAGAATCGTCAGGTAGTGGGAGGATGGTCATCTGTTTTATGGAGGTGTCTCATCAGTTCTTGTGGAGCTTTCTCTCTCAGAAAATTGAAGCCTCCAAAGAGGACCTACATTTTGTTGGTCCTAGACAGTATGACAGCAATGAAATGTATCAAGAGGTTGGGCTCCCTTTCAGCCCTTCTCAATGTTGTCATGTTGTCTCTCCTATAGATGGGTCAGGCAAGGAAGTGGCATTTGCTAGCTATCCACCTCATGCTGTTTACATTTCTATCCCAGGCAGGAAGAGGAAAAGTTGTCTATGCATCCTCTTTTCTTATCTGTGGCCTTCACGTGTGGTTTTTTTGAAATCTAGTCTGCCATTAAGATAATTTACCTAACATTGCTAGGTACCTGATGCAAAACTACGGACTTTGTCCATCCAGCAGTAACAGTCTGTATGTGAAGCGTAGTTGGATTACTTCCACACTGACACCTGGTTGAGCCTGGTTTTTCTGAACTATCTGTTTGAGGACAAGCACCTTGTTGTTACTACAATTATATTATCAATTATATTATACAAGACCGCATTATCAAAGCTGGGAAGCATGGCAATCTTTGTTGGTAGTATTTCACGTGTCACGGGACCATTTATGCATAGCACTCTTTGTTGCTAGGTTTTCATGAGTCATTTTCCAGTGTCAACTTTCATTTCTCCCATTTATATAGGTGAAAGCCCTTATGCATGGTACTCTTTGTTACTAGTATTTCATGTGGCAGTTTGGAATTCCAACGTTCGTTTCAATCATTCATATATCTGGGAGCGTTTATGGATGGAATTCTTTGTTGTTATATTGTATGTGTAATTACTGAATTTTATTGTTAATCTATATCATTTATATTACTGAAAGCCTTTATGCATAGCATTCTTTGTTGATAGTATTTTATGGATCATTATTGAATTTCAACGTTCAGTTTCTGTGTATACAGCTGAGAGGGTTAACTGAGAGCCTTAGAATAGAAATGGACGTTGAATTTCACTAAAGGCCATAAAATATAGCATTAGAGAATGCCATACATAGAGGCTCCAAGCTATATAATTGATAGAAATGAACGCTGAAATTCAATAATTATACATAAAGTACTAGCAACGAAGAGTGCCGTGCATAATGCTGCGTCCCAGCTGTATGAATGATAGAAATGAACGCTGAAATTCATAAATGACAAATGAAAGAGTAGGATCACAAGGGTCTTGCATAAAGGTTCCAGCCATGTAAATGATTGAAATGAATCGCGAAATTCCAAAATGACACAGGAAAAACTAAATTAGCATTGAAGAATGACATGCCTTAAAGACTCCCAGCCACATAAATGATTGGAATGAGCATTAAAATTCAAAATTGACACACGATATGCAAGCAACGAAGGGCACATGCAAAAAGCCTCCAGGCTAAAAAAAATGAAAGAAATGAACGTTGAAATTCAAAAAGACACATTATAAACTAGCAGCAAAGAAATGGAGGTTAAAATTCAATAATGAAACATGAAAGAAATGTGGGTTAAATTTCAGTAATGAAGCATGAAAGAAATAGCGGTTAAAATTCAATAATGAAACATGAAAGAAATGGAGGTTAAATTTCAATAATGAATCATGAAAGAAAAGGAGTTTAAAGTTCAGTAAAGAAACATGAAAGAAATGGTGGTTAAAATTCAATATGAAGCATAAAAGAAATGGAGGTTAAATTTCAATGATGATGCATGAAGGAAATGGAGGTTATAATTAAATAATGGAACATGAAAGAAATGGAAGTTAAGTTTCAATGATGAATCATGAAAGAAATGGAGGTTAAAATTCAATAATGAAACATGAAAGAAATGGAGGTTAAAATTCAATAATGAAACATGAAAGAAATGGAGGTTAAAATTCACTATTGTAACATGAAAGAAATGGAGGTTAAATTTCAATAATGAAACATGAAAGAAATGGAGGCTAAAATTCAATAATGGAGCATGAAAGAAATGGAGGTTAAATTTCAATAATGACACATGAAAGAAATCGAGGTTAAAATTCAATAATGAAACACAAAAGAAATGGAGGTTAAATTTCAATAATGAATCATGAAAGAAATGGAGGTTAAATTTCAATAATGAAACACAAAAGAAATGGAGGTTAAATTTCAATAATGAATCGTGAAAGAATAGGAGGTTAAAATTCAGTAATGAAACATGGAAGAAATAGAGGTTAAATTTCAATGATGAAGCATGAAAGAAATGGAGGTTAAAATTCAATAATGAAACATGATAGAAAAATGAGGCATAAAAGAAATGGAGGTTAAAATTCAATAATGAAACATGATAGAAAAATGAGGCATAAAAGAAATGGAGGTTAAAATTCAATAATGAAACATGAAAGAAATGGAGGTTAAAATTCACTAATGAATCATGACAGAAATGCAGGTTAAAATTTAATAATGCAGCATGAAGGAAATGGATGTTAAAATTCAATAATGAAACATGAAAGAAATGGAGGTCAAAATTCAATAATGAAGTACTTAAGAAATGCGGTTTAAATTTCAATAATTAACATTGAAAGAAATGGAGGTTAAAATACAGTAATGAAACATGAAAGAAATGGAGGTCAAAATTCAATAATGAAGTATAAAGGAAATGGAGGTTAAAATTCAATAATGACACATGAAAAAAATAGGTTAAAATTCAATAATGAAACATGAAAGATGGAGGTAAGAATTCAATAATGCAACATGAAAGAAATAGGGCTTAAATTTCAATAAGGAAACATGAAAGAAAGGATGTTAAAATTAAATTATCCATGAAAGAAATGGAGGATAAAATTCAATAATGAAACATGAAAGAAATGGATGTTAAATTTCATTAATGAAAAATTTTAAAAAAAGCATGTTAAAATTTAATGAAATATGAAAAAAATAGAAGTTAAAAATCAATAATGAAACATGAAAGAAATTGATGTTAAATTACAATGAAAGATGAAAGAAATGGAGGTTAAATTTCTATAATGAAACATGAAAGAAATGGATGTTAAAAGTCAATGAAACATGAAAGAAATGGAGGCTAAAATTCAATAATGAAATATGAAGGAAATGAAGGTTAAAATTCAATAATAAAACATGAAAGAAATAGATGTTAAGACAAAAATATGTTTAAAGATTATATCAATCTTTCAAAAGATTACCTTCACTTTAAAAAAAAAGGCTAAACTCAAATCTTCCTAAGACTTTCTCAAAGACAACACTGCCAAGTCACAATGATATACACAATGATATATAATTAGCAGCAAGACACATTAGAACTCACTATAAGAGATATTATCCACCTCTTATCAATTAGGATAACATACGTTAACCTAGTCCATCATAACCTGTGTTAGCATAACCTCTGATACTGGAAATTATAACGACTAATGTCAGCAGAGGTTAGCAATATAGCTTGGGTAAGCATTAGCTAACCAGCTATGCTAACCAACCATTAGCAACATATAGGGGGACAACTTCAACGGTTATCATAACCTAGGTAAACACCGGCTATATAGCCTCTGTTGGGATAACACCAGAAAGCGTCTCTTGTGGGAGTCTGGGTTATCTGTCAGTGGCTGTGTCCTCCTCCTCACTTCGTCTCTCTCTCTCTCTCTCTCTCTCTCTCTCTCTCTCTCTCTCTCTCTCTCTCTCTGTCGGAGCCAAGTTCAGGGTTTGTCTCGCGATAGACATAAAATAGTTTCTTCCTTAATGAGAGAGAGAGAGAGAGAGAGAGAGAGAGAGAGAGAGAGAGAGAGAGAGAGAGAGAGAGAGAGAGAGAGAGAGAGCCCATTTGGGTCTTAATATGTCTGACGGGGTCCATTGAAGACAACAATTGAATGATAATTTTGACACCAATTGAGTGATAATTTTGACAAAAATTCGAATGATGATTCTGACACCAATTGAATGATAATTTGAACACCAATTGAATGATAATTTTGACAACAATTGAATGATGATTTTGACACATATTGAATATTAATTTTGACGCAAACTGGATGATAATTTTGACACCAATTGAATGATAATTTTGACACCAATTGAATGCTAATATTGACGCCAATTGAATGCTAATTTTGACAACAAATGAATGATAATTTTGACGCCAATTGAATGATGATTTTGGCACCAATAAGATTAACTTTGAGCGTCAAGTGGTGGTCGCTAGGCGTTTCAGTAAATCTCAATAGAAACTTGAAGGAGGAAAATCAATATAATATATTCTGTACAAATACTGAGCGCTCGGGGGGACCCTCTGCCAGAAGTGTAAGACTGGTTTTGGTTCAACAAGGTCTTCAGCCAATGACTTCTCTGTCCACAGGACCTGAATAACACTGTTGCACCTCAAAGCTGCAGAAGAATACAGGTATAGACAGAATTCAGGGAGGGGGGAGAGGAGGGAGGCTATTCTGTGTCCACACGCAAACATTATTGCGATATTTGTTCATAACACATTACAGGTACTTTGGCACTGGCTTTTGATTACAGAATAAAACTGTAGCTATTTCGTGGATTGTTTAATATACTGTATAATTTTTTTTTACTTCTATGCCAAATGAGTGTTATCGAAACAAGAATTTATTATCCCTTCAATCAAGAATACCAAGAATACAAGTATACCCAGCATGACAAGCTTCAAGAATAGCCTCTATTCTCCCTCTCGAGAATGACAATATGCCTGGAAGATCTATATCACAAGGCACCGCCCCCTTTTGTGAAGGCTTCTCCAGGAAAAGATTAAGCGACTTCAAAGTGTCAAATATGACACCCAAAACCCTTTCAACACTTCAGACAAGAGACGTTAGGAACACCCATAATGATATCATCATTTATCCTGCCATCTGCATACAGTGAACATTTTAATCTATTTCAGCGACAGTCGGGAAAACGGAATCAGTTTCCATCACTCGAGACCAGACTGTCGGGAACGCAAGGATACTTGCCTCCATTATATAGAACACAGTTAGGAGAACAACGCCATACATACCATCAACTGATATCTCATTATAGATAATTGTTGTTGCACTAAACGAGGACCTATGAAAGTCCTGTAAAGATATAAATTAAAACCCAGGGCTTTCATCCTACTGCCTGGTCACTCTGGTCGCCCTCTTCCAAGAAACATTATTCCATAAATCACTAACCTAATGTACCTGGAATTCAGTCCAGTTTCCCTACTGGAAATTATCGGCCATTAAACCACTTCTCTGGGCAGCTTTCAACTCGATGGTTTCAAATCTTCGCATCTTTATTATTATTCTAGACTTAAACCACCGACCTACATAGCTCAATGGACGAACCCAAACCACAACAAAACCTACCTTTTTCCACAACGACCTCCGAAAAATGTGGTAAAATCCAGCGAACATTGCTGAGAATCCTGTACCGGCCGAGCCACAGTCATGATCATGACACTGCTCCACTGCCTTTTCCAGTCTTACTACTAGTAGGTTCCGGCTGCCTGTAACACCCCCTGGCCCAATCAGAAACGTCCGTGATCCTCCTTTTCGGACAGTGAGGAGGAACCGACCATCTGATTGGCTGAGTAACAGAGGCTTCTTTAGAGCTTGCGTTACGTTATTGTAAGAACACTTGAACGAATAAAATTTGTAAAAAAAAAAAAAAATAAATGCACTGGAGCTTTCACATACAAAGTGAATTAGTGGCTCAGTTCAGATGGGCAGAAGAATTTCCTATTTCCCGTTACCTTCTCTTACTTCTTCCTAATGAGCTCCTTCATCGTTCTTTGGACGCTTCAATTTCAAGTCAGTGGCCCCTTTGGTGGGCTTGTTCCGTATGGATAGGTTCCATCTTCTGAATAATAATAATAATAATAATAATAATAATAATAATAATAATAATAATAATAATAATAATAATAATAATAATAGATTCACAATTTCGTGAAAAACAATCTGTGTAATAAAAATCCACAATTATATAGTAAATATATTACTATGTAAAATATGTAAAATAAACCAAAGACTTTCGAACACCGTTCAAGTGTTAGAAAGTCTTTGGTTCATTTTACATATTGTACATAGTAATATAGTTACTATATAATTGTGGATTTTTATTACATAATAATAATAATAATAATAATAATAATAATAATAATAATAATAGGTCTTATTAAAAAGGATGGCTGTATTATGCGAATTTATCTTATATAGTGTCTTTTCTATCCTCCTTATGATTCGCTTTTCAGGCTCAGCGATGTTAGTCAGTAACTGGCCGATATTCATGTTGGAAAAGGACAGTGTGCGGAATATTGGAAGTCTTTTATTAAAATATCCAATCAGAAATCGTTCGTCTGGGTTCAGGTTCTATTGTAGGTACCTGTCGACATGTTTCGATGTACCTGTGAAAATAGCCTTAGTACGGTAAATATTGATTAAATTAGCATCAACGAACTCCAGGACAAGGACAGAACTACAGCAAACAATACACTCATGGACATGACAGCAGCCTTTCCAGTGCGACAGCTTAGTCGAAGCTATCAGTTACCACAAACTATCACACCAGTGAGAGAATTAATGGAAAAATCAAACGTGCCATGAAATCTGATGAAGCTCTCTTATTTAAGAGACCATCTGGTTGATATCCACTGCTATGGACGATAACTAAAACTAAAGAGGCAATGAAAAGAATTTGCCAACTGTATAGGCACAAACGTCTGGGCTGGTCTGTGGACGATACAGACAGAGGGAAGGGGAAGGATTCACAGCAGTATGAACAACCTATGAAGGAAAGTTGAACTGTATCGCCAACAGCGTGTCCAAAGCCTGAGAGAGAGAGAGAGAGAGAGAGAGAGAGAGAGAGAGAGAGAATAATGCAACAATGGACAAAGGAGAGAACGCTTTGGTGCTTGGTAGATGGCATGAAAAAAAAGTATTGGAAAGGAAGGACTTCAGTGTTCAGGAAGTGTGGCAAGACGAGGTGAAGGGAGCCGTGGACCTTCTCACCGAGGTCGAACAGTTCGAGGTCCGGCGACCTGACGGCTTTCATTCTTGACCCGAGTCATGCAAAGGTCGGGAAGGAAGAATAGTCATTATCCAGAAGTTCGAAGCTTCATTAAAGGAGAAAAGTTACTTAGTAGTCATTGATTAACTCCTTCATGACTTCTCCGTTGGTTCTCTCTCTCTCCCTAAGTTCCTCGTTGGGAGAGTCGGTAGAGTTGTGGGCTAGCACTCGCTAAGCCCGAGTTCGAAGTTCGGCCGCTAATGAAGTCAAGAAATTTATTTCTATTGATAAATTCATTTCTCGCTATATTGTAGTTCAGATTCCACAATAAACTGTAAGTCCGTTATAAAGTAATCAATTGGTTCTGTACGTAAAATGAGCCCTAATCCTTCAGGCCAGCCCTAGAAGAGCTGTTAATCAGCTCAGTGGTCTGGTAAAACTAAGGTATCTCACTTCTCTCTCTCTCTCTCTCTCTCTCTCTCTCTCTCTCTCTCTCTCTCTCTCTCTCTCATACAACCTTTACAAGGCCTGCTATATGAAGCTTTATATATTATTCTAAATTCTGTTGATATACAAAGAAATGTTAGTAATTAAGAAGCAGTTTTCATGCAAGGCAATAATAACTATATTAATGATAATAAGATAAGTATGATTGCAAAATATAGGTGAAAAAGTATAGAACAAGAGAAAGAGAGAGATTTAGTCATCCATATGGATTTGATAATAAGATATGAAGAAAGAGAAACCGTGTCAGAGTTCTTTCTACTTTAGTAATTTAGTCATTTCAGTCTGTGGATTTTTCTCGGATATTCCCTTTGAGAAGGAAACGTATTCCCTTAATCTCTCTCTCTCTCTCTCTCTCTCTCTCTCTCTCTCTCTCTCTCTCTCTCTCCTGCTGTCTGACTCTGTGATTCGGCCTTTTTTAATCGTTCTTTCACTCTCGACGCAAGTGCAAGTATAAATTTCCAAGCCTATTACATTTTGGACATGACTGAATAAATGCATTTAGTTGTAATTCTAACCTGCTGCAACAATTAGAGTATTAAAATATTAATAATCAACACCGGTTTTAGTGCAACGATGTTCCTATATTTGTACGTCCATTACGCTTAAATATAAGTAATTACATTTCCATAAATTTTCACAGCATCCAATACTGAATATTCATATCTATGCTTACAGTGAAATTAGCAGGGAAAAAAGAAACCCTCTCATAACAATTAACACAAATGTATAGTCGTCGGTTGGTCATATCTATCATTACCACACTAGCCATCCCTTTATTGCACTTTAGTATATTCTTCACCCCTTCCTTGCCAAATATCACCCATTTGTTTTCTCTCCAGTAATTGCTTACCCATTATTACCACCATTTATGAAAAGTTATCTTCATCAGTCACTAATGACGGCAATTGTTATCAGCCAGTGGCAGAATCGCTTCACCTGTAATTAACTTTCTAAGACTTCTTCCTGTTCTGTGACAAACCTTTCCGAGGAAGAGTTTCTGCCATTCATCTGCCAAGGCTTTCCTTTTCTTATTTCATTAATGAGTCTCGATTTATTTTTGTTTTGTAGGCATTCAGAGTTAACAGTGTTTTCTTTTCTTTAATCGGCAAAGGTGTGAGGATTTATACATAAAACAACCAATAATTTCCATTCTCTTGAATGAACTCAGTTGATCTCAAATTAACTTTGCAACTACTTCATTTTGTGTTTTATATATCATCACAAAATCATCAGGAAGCAGGAAAATCGTGTGTCCCAACAATGTTGCTGAGCCATAAAATAGATTCGTCCTCATTTGGTCCAAGTGGATTCGTCGCGTCTGGAACACGCTATTTTTTTAAGTTTTCTGTAAAAGAAAATTACTGTGCCGGCTTTGTCTATCCGTCCGCACATTATTCTGTCCGCACTTTTTCCTGTCTGCACTTTTACTGTCCGCCCTCAAATCTTAAAAACTACTGAGGCTAGAGGGCTGCATATTGATATGTTGATCATCCACCTTCCAATCATCGAACATATCTAGCCTCAGTAGTTTTTATTTTATTTAAGGTTAAAGTTAGCCATAATCTTGCTTCTGGTAACGATATAGAATGGGCCACCATCGGGTCGTGGTTAAAATTTCATGGGCCGCGGCTCATACAGTATTATACCTAGACCACCGAAAGAAAGATCTATTTTCGATGGCCTTGATTATACGCTGTAGCGGTTGTACAGAAAACTCGATGGCGCCGAAGAAACTTCGGCGCATTTTTTACTTGTTTCTTTTTTAATACCAATCCGGTATTATCTAAAGTTATAATATTTCGAAGCGTAGACGCGACCAAGCAATGGCTACTTACAAACACACACACACTAGGTGAAAAGTAAACGTCTGCATATTAATCGTTTATTCCATCAATTCTCCTAAAATGGCCTAAGTTTCTCATGAAATGATCATGTCCTCTGGAATTCATTAACAAATGGAGTGTAGAAACAGTCACGCTGCTTAACGCCATTGCAATTATTAAATGCATCAAGTAAAACGTTGCTGAAAGGCAGGAAATCACGTTAAGTTTATTTATCTGGCAGCGAAAGAGAAGCCATCTTTGCTTGAGTGAATTGTCTTACTTTCTCTTATATATCTTAATGTTAAAGAACTGGTTTTCTTCATGAAATTCGATCCTGAAACAAATAAACTTCTCCAACCGAGGAAAAGAGGGAGAGAAATTCCGAAACGGAACCTCGTCATTTCAAAAATGCTGGATGATGAAGGTGCAGTACTTGAAAGAGGATCACCTGAAGGGAACGCCCAATACCCCGACAAATCCTGACGGAGATGAAATGAAGAATCTGCTCTGTTCTGGACTTCGACTCTTTCGGTGTGTCATTCATGCACAGACATTTTCATTAATGGTTAGTACGATGGTCAATATGATTAACGATTAATCGCTCTTGTACTCCTTTTTGTTCTCTTTTCTATTTTTTTTTTTATATATAACACATTCTCCTTTCCTATCTCAGCTCCTTTAAATCTTGCGTTTGACTCTCATTCCTTCTTATCACATCGCTCTATTATTCTTTCTCTGATCCTTTCCTCTGTAGCCCACTCTCCATATTCCATTTTCTCTTATTTTCTCATTAAACTTTTTCTCTACATTTTGTTTATCATTTTACTTAACATTCAACAATTCGCTTCTGTTCTGCCTTTGAAATCTTAATCGTTTGTTGTTTTTCTTTTTTTAATTTTCATATAGAATCCCGCAGCATCTCCCTTAAGTATACCTTAGTTTAACCAGACCACTGAGCTGATTAACAGCTCTCCTAGGGCTGGCCTGAAGGATTAGACTTATTTTACGTGGTTATGAGCCAGTTGGTTACCTAGTAACGGGACCTACAGCTTATTGTGGAATCCCAACCGCATTACAGCGAGAAATGAATTTCTATCACCAGAAATAAATTCCTCTAATTCTTCATTGGCCGGCCGGAACATTTAGCTTATTTGAGGTATCGGAGAGAGAGAGAGAGAGAGAGAGAGAGAGAGAGAGAGAGAGAGAGAGAGAGACCATACTATTTTATTTTATTTAAGAGTAAAGGGACATGTGGGTTACAATAGATTCAACAGAAAAAGTAACCGACCACAAACGGTGCATAAAACCCTTTCGTAACCAAGGTATTATTAAGGGCATCGTTGTGGTTTTTCTTCGTTAATGATTTGAAAGCAGAAGGAGGCAAAATGGTTTCGGCGAACAACAAAAGACCAGTTTTACGCTTTTGGCACAAAGGTACCTACAAGGATCCCTTTCACTATAAAACGAAATTTAAAATTTCAGATTATAAGGTTTTGATTCACGGAATTTACTTTTAAAATATTAACCTTTTCTATACATGTACTTATCTTCATTGAAATCCTTTTTATCTTGAAACCAAACGACTTTATAACTCAAAGGTCTTTTCTGAAGAATTTAATTTTAGAAATGAAGAAACTCCACGGAGTATTACTGTGTTTTTACACATTTATCCCTGTAACAGGGATTACTAAGACAGCCTTATAAAATTTTGACAAATTTTCATGCTTTCGCCTCGAGTGAGAGAGAGATTTTCAGAAACCTTAACGACGTTTGATCTAGTTGCAGGAAGATAGCTGAGTGCAGTGAATCGCAACCATGGATATGAAATACTTCCTGGGAATCTGAAAGAGTGCTCTTATCATGGAAGCACCTTATTGAGGGTAAATGCCTACAGGATTATAAAACAACAAATATTCCCAATGAACTTACAGTGTTTGTTATATCACACTGAAAGCTACAAAAGGATAACCCGTGCGACTATTGTATAGAAACATATCCTTCATTACGCCTTTTTTAAAACGACAACAGAGCATAGAAAAAGACGTCCTTTAACGGCAAGGGCCCTTGCCTCAAGAGCAACCCGTAAAGAGAAATCAATAAGTCTTACTGCTTTAGAGTACTCTGATAGGAGTTACTATGAATGCTAGTTTGCCATTCTAAAACCATAAGCCGTAAATGACTTATTGGTATGATTCTTAATAAGAAACTTAATAAGATAATCACATAGGAGTTTTACTTGCAAAGAAAAATTCCACGTATTGTAATAGGAAATTTTGAATGAAAATAATATATTTAAAAATAAATTCATAGAACAAACAGGAAACATAATGTGGTTTTACGAGCAGGAACTTACGTCTTAAATACTATTCATAGTTTTTTTATAAACTTTTGTAACTGTCAAAAGCTATGCTCCATTGTTGCTAGAATTAGTTGATGCAGTATTGCTACAAATTCTTTCTAACAATCGTTACAATATAAATTTCATATTCACATTGTCGTTTGTGTAAAGAATAGGTCATCTTGGAGAATACTTTTATTTTCATATCCGTGCTGCTTTGAGAATAGTTCCTGAAATAACTGTTTTTGTTTCACATCAAGTGACTCACGCTTCATCTAGCATTCAAACTCATCTCCTAAAGACCATGTGTACTTATGATATTGTTCTATAACATTACTAATTTCAGAAATATAAATGATTGTTTATAAATAGAGATAATACAAATAAGCTAATAAAAGTCAGATCTGTAACGAAGGGTAAATGAAATCGTCAGTTCTCTGTTTACATGATCTTGTTTGATTAATAACTCCAATGACAGCAGCGGATGTTAATGAAACTGAGCTTAAAGACTCTCTTCCTTCCATTACTCTGCGGAAAATCCTCCTACGCGAGTCTCCTTACTTCTTGCCCTATGGCACGTGGCTTCCTTCTCCTCACAACGTCGTTTCAAACATTTCTCCTTCACATTTTTAACTTGAAGGAGTTTCCTAGTAATTTTAAAAACTACCTTTTCCAAATTCTGAAATAACAACTTTTTAACAGTTTTAACTTTCTATCTTCTCACATAGATAATATACACTGAAAAACTAAGTTTTATTCCCATTCGAAAAGTAATCACAAAAGCACGAGATTAAAACCGAGAGAGGTGATGACTACAACAGGTAAAGCCACGTGTCGTGGAAATGATTCGGAATCCTGGACTACATTCCTTTTAAAATATTACTAATTTCTTGTCAGAAATTCTGTCCTTCATTTGTGAGATATTCTTCCAAGTAATGTTTAAATGCCCAAAAAAATTATTTTGACATCAGCAATAAACAATATTTTCAACTAATTTTAAAAGTACCCTTTTTTTGTTTTTTTTTTTTTTAATTAAAATTGTGTTATAAAATTCAAGAAGGAAACAAAAAATAGTTGTGCTCTTCTCTTCCATTGCGAAGTGTCTTTGATTTCAAATGAAATAAATATGCAGCGGAAATCGAGGTGGAATTGTTACCTGCTGCAGTTGCGACGTCAGAAAGAGATTTATAAAGTAACAAATTAAATTGTCCAACAATCTGTAACGAAATAAAAGTCCTCGTGACGTCAAATTAAATGTTCCGTTGTTCAGAAAAAAACATAAGGTTTAGCATCTACCACCTGATATCAGTGTCAACTCATTTTATGTCTGGCAAAAGTTACGGATCGGAAATGAAAACCGGGATGTCTGTATGCAGCAGTTTACTAGGAACGGAAATACGGGGTTGGAAAAGAACGCACGAAGCGGCAGGCATATTTGCATCCATGTACTATGGCGGACTACCGGGAAGCTACCGCATTCCGTCTCTTTCGAAAATACGACGTATTTCACTTTTAGAACACGATATGTATATATATGTACACACACATACACACACACACACACACACACACATATATATATATATATATATATATATATATATATATATATATATATACTCTTACTATATATATATATATATATATATATATATATATATATACTTTAGGGCTTAGTTTTTCCCTTATACAGTTTCGTTAAAAGCAGCTACTTTAGTGGGTATCAAATAAGTTTCTTGCGGGTATCTTATATCCTACGAGTTTTTTTCCGATTCTTGTGCGTCAATTTCTAGTGAAAAATACGCAGACTTCCTTCTAGTTATTGAATTTTGTCGCGACAGCTGTTTCGCCTTTAAGGCATTATAAAACAACTACTGATTTACAGTCCAGCCTATCGGCCTATTTATATCATCGTGTGGGGAGAATGACCTTGAGGTCTAGGTCCTGGTTGGTCAAGGGATTAACAGATTAACCATTTCAGGGAGTTGTTTCGGGCGCAAAGAGCACATATGACAACAAAGGTAAAACTTTAAACACGTGGTTAAATAAACATTTATAATACAATACCATGTGCTGCATCACCAATTTAAAGTAATTTACTTGAGGAGGAGGATAGGAAGAGTGCGGAGAGAAAGGTACGATATCAGTGTTGGTGCATAAGCAGCCATTTATTAATACATCTTTTACTCAAAAAAGCATAACAATGCAGTTGACATATTTATGCTGATCTTTCCACTATGTTCCTCATTTACTATGTACTTTTCACTTCTATGCCTTTTTTAATTGTTTTAAAACATTTTGTGCACATTTGGAACAATAATGACAATCATGAAATAAGCGTTAAGAACACAGAAAATCCTTCACAAAATTAAAAGAAAATTAATGAATACATTGGTGACAAAAATATAAAAAAGAAACAACTTACACGTGTGCATCATTACACCAATTCTTCCCTTCACGACAAGATTTATTACTTTTGTGAGAGTAAACTATCTTGATGAGTAAAGAATTCGAAAGAAAATAATGTTGATTCATGATTTATGTTCACAGCGATGATGTTTTGCATTTCGAACATTTCAGAGGAAGATTTAAGGCATGGCTGATGATGGTTAGACTTTGTAGTTTCGTTTCTTGTTTTGACTTTGATTCATATATTCCGCAATGCAGAGTTCTCAAAAATGTCTTTTTTGTCTTTACTTTATGCTGATTGGACTGTAAAGCCTGCTTAGAGTCAAACTTGTAATTGGCAGGGCATGAAACCTAATCTTCAAATTTTAAAGAAGAAACGCAGGGTTTTTGTGAGAAATATGGCGATTATTCTTTACAGGAATGATTACGATGAAGATTATGTCAATGGACAGGAATATGAGGGAGAAGATGGTGATAATGCCGACGATGAAGTTAAATAAACAATTATGATGATATGGTAATGCTGATGACAATGTGGTTGAAGATGGTGATAAGGAGAATATTCTTCAAGAAAAAACAAATTAATCCAGTAAATCAGGTTTTTCTTTTAGATTCCTATAAGGAGATGACAAAAAAAATAACCTTTTTTAGTCCATAAATTTAGGAAATTTAAAATTTTAAGCACTCGAATGTCTGTCGATTTTTCTGTTTGTCTGTCTCTTGATTTGTAGCAGTTTCAAAATGGAAAAGAGTCACGAAATGTTTACCAAAGCAGAAGAGCAACAGCTCCGGACTGTGAGTGGTGGAGGAGGGCGAACTCAAGACTTTTCTGAGAAAGATTTTTAGAAAGTCCTCCTTCCTCCTTTTCCTTCTCTTCCTCCTTCTTATTCATCCACATCTCACTTTTTCCTCTTGATACTTGTACCATTCTTCTGCAACAATGCCTGACCTCGGGTAATGAAAACAGAATCCTCTCTCGTTTTATCAAAAGACTCTGAGCTTCCGTTGCAAAGTGCAACTCTTCATATTTTTCAGAGAGTGTTGAACTCGCCGAAGCAGAATATCAATCTCTCTCTCTCTCTCTCTCTCTCTCTCTCTCTCTCTCTCTCTCTCTCTCTCTCTCTCTCTCTCTCTCTCTTATGCACAATAAGACCTGAGATTTTCCAGATAAAATATATATAAAAAATGAATGAAGAAAAACGACGCCACCTTATTTGTATGTTGTCTGTCGATGATAAAATTCTGTTTGTATAATTTCTTTTAGCAAACTGAAAGTTACCAAAGCAGAATAGGCAGTAAGGAAGGACAGTGACTCAATAAATTAAGATTAACTGCTTCTTCTCTTGAAGGAGATGGGAGAAGTTGGCAACAATTTCATTATCTTTCAATATTTTCATAGTTTTTTTTTGGTCTAAAATAATGTGGCCCATAACCAGATAAGACCCATATGAACAAAGACAATAAATATACCGATAATAATGCAATTTCCCTCATATTTGAAAGACAGTATACCCTGTTTGCTGCATGTCCACGTATATAAACTCAGAGTTCAGAATATGCAAATGTTTGGCCAGGCTACGTATGGAAGTGTATTGGAATAGATAATTCCTGCATGTGTGATTGGAGAATATACCTGCTGTATACAGCATTAAATGTTACTTTTACTCTTGTAAACCTCCTTTTTGTGCCATTATTGAAATGTAAAAGTATTATCTCTCTCTCTCTCTCTCTCTCTCTCTCTCTCTCTCTCTCTCTCTCTCTCTCTCTACGTCAACGTTCATTTAAAATTTAAATGTCTCGTTCCGAATACTGAATATAATCAGAATGAGTTGGTGCATTTATGGAAGTTGAAACAGCTTCTCCCACAAGGAATTATTTAGAGCCTGGATGTGTGAGGAAGATTTCCCTGTTTCAGTCATCTGTTTTTTCTTCTTCTTCTTTTTAGATATCTGTTTGTGAGTTACTTCAGATGAAGGTTGGATTATGGCACCTGTGTCCATGGTACAGCAGATGTCATGTAGAGTTTTGGTGGAGTGACCGACATTCCTTGAGCACTATGCTGGACACTTGTTTTTCAGGGGTTGTCTTAACAATAACTTGCAAGATAGTTCATGATATGGATAGAAAAAGAGAAAGCGATCCATTCCAGCTGTGTTAGTCAGCTTTTTCTTTGAAACTTTTCGTCCGTTGTAAAGATCAACAGTCCATGTTCCATTGTCTATTGACTATGCATATTTAATGGGAAAAAATATGAGCAATAGAAGAGCGGAATAAATCAAAAGGGCTTCAGCGTACAGTACTTGGGGTTGGTCAAAATGAATTTCGCTCGACCAAGAGGAACAACATTTCTCAATATAAATGCAGCAGCTTAAAGCTAAAGT
Organism: Macrobrachium rosenbergii; assembly: GCF_040412425.1. Taxonomy (NCBI): domain Eukaryota; kingdom Metazoa; phylum Arthropoda; class Malacostraca; order Decapoda; family Palaemonidae; genus Macrobrachium; species Macrobrachium rosenbergii. Next base: position 48,545,362 of record NC_089760.1, read on the forward strand.
GAACAATATACACTGAATATTTCTCTTTCAACTTTTTTTTTAAACCAAGTAGACTGACTTGTGTAGTGTTGGAAATATTAAATGCTTGTGATTGCGAATTTACTATCTCTATTCAATTTAGTGTGCTATCCTTTAATATGTTAATAGCAAACCATTTTTCTTATTGGCATTACAAAACATTTGTCCTTTTAATTTCTTTTCCTTTTTGGTTTTTGGACTTTTTTTTATGCTTTGCTTTCCCTTCGCTGACTTTGAGTGAAAAGTTTCATGTGTGGATTTCTGTCATTTTATTTCAATCCTGTTTTAACGTATCCTGTAATCTTTTAACTAACATCAAAAGTAATCTTAGATTATTGATAAATTTTTATACCTTATATTTTGGTGATGAATATTTAATTGTTTTATAAAGAACAAGCAAACAAAGGCATATTTTTGGCATTTTTTTAACGATAAGTCTATTCAAGAAGCCTAAAGGAATACAAACCTGCATAGCATGGAATGTGCAAAAGTGACAGACAGGTTATTAATATTTAACCAAAAAGGCCTGGTTTCGGTAAGCTTCTATTTTCTTCTTTGATAACACGGACAGGGCTTTGAGAAACGCGGTTGATTTGATGTTTACGTTCAAGTGAGAAGGTGATACCAATCTCAGATGCCATCTTTCTTTCTTGTCAGATTTTTTTTTTTATTTATCCTATGTGTTTTGTTTTCTTTGAGAGGGGTAGAGGTTACCATGCCATTAAAATCGTTCCATATCTGTCATCTTCACCGCGGTAACGTTGTCCCAGGCAGGCTTTCATTAACATGAGCGATTTTTTTTTCAATAATAGTATGGTGATTCTCCTCACTAGTCAAATATTACTAAGATATAAAGGGGTCGAAGGCATTGTGTCCTGACTCCTCACGTGTTCTGATTTGTCTGGTTGCTCTGGGATAAGGTTGCCCCACCTAAAAGAGAACTGGATTGCCCATGGGAAGGTCTCGTCTTCATAGGTTTCGCCTGGTCGTTCACGCCTGAGGTTTCAGGGTGGTGGCTTACGGAGTAAAAGAGGATCAGTATAACTATTCGATCCAGTTACAACGACAAAATTGCCTTCACGCCATGAGCTGTAATGCTTGATGGAACTTTCATGATCGTATTCTAAAATGTTTTCACTTTTCTGTGAAAACAAAGGAAGAACTATTGCTCACGTTCTAATACATTCGCATTCTTTTCAAATATAAAATTTCCTTCTCGCAGAAGAATGTTCTGTTCTCATTAAATTCTGGTTAACCATGTGCATGTTACCCTTTCTTGCATAACCAGGAAAACAATTTCCAGGTAGGTAAAGAACTCATCACTCTGATAACTTAGGTGCGGGACAATAAAATAAAGCTGACACATTTAAATTACCTTAATATTGCTGGAATAAAAACGATTTCAACTAATCAGATTCTAAATTTGCTCTGTTTTTCACACCTACCTGCAAAAGAGGATGAGTAATATAAAAATTAATTGCTATAATTTGCGTTTGAATGTAGCACGTTATACAACACAATCTCCGATTCACGCGAACCTTTCATTCTCACATGATTATAACCTCTGAAAACTGCGCACATTTTATGCATTCGCTAACACATATGTTTACAGCTTTTTATCTCCGTGCTTTGTCAGTATAAGGTGACAAGATTACATCTGTTTAGCAGTCTATTTGGCGTTCTACAAGTTTCTTAACATTATATTTATCTAGATACAAGATGAAGAAGTATATATAATTTATTTATATAGATAGATGAAATGTATTGTTTTGGGGGGAAAATAAGGACATTTATTAGTTTGAATCATTTAAAGCTAAACGATGTAAACATCAGCTTTAAACAAACTTGATGACTTTAGTTTTTCATCTCCAGTTAAAAAAAAAAAAAGTACCAGTCTGATTCTTTCCTCCTTAGTCTATGCTATTAATATGCTTCAGGATAACAGAAACAACGCAGAATTTACTTTGACTTCGCTGCCCAGCTGTGAAGCGTTATATTGCAATGTCACCCAGGTCAGAGCCTCATCTCTCTGCGCTGCATCCCAGCTTTCATATCACGACGATAACGAACTTGATTATTCATATGCTTGAGACAGTTTTGAGAAACCACAGTCGTTGTTTGATGGACGCAACGTGCTTACGCGAAAGCGCCTATGGAACGACGATCTTATATGGGAGAAAATTTATCAGAATTTCAGATTATCCCTGAAACCAGACCATTGACTTGAAATTCTTTAAATTCCAAAGAGTATGGTATTTATTAGGAAGAAGTAAGAGGAGGTAAAATACAAAAAGAAGAGATCCCACTTATTAAAAAAAATCAATAAATTCACAAATAGATACAAATGTATTAAAATGCAAGGAGAGCCGTATTCTGGTAGTAATAAATTGCGTCTTCGATTGAATTTCTGAAGTTCCAATTGCACGGCATCCTCTGGGAGGCTGTTCCACAGTCCAACGGTGTGAGGAATAAAGGTCCTCTGGAACTGAGAAGCCGACAGCGAGGCACATTTACTGCATATTGGTGCAGCTGTTCAGCGAATCTGGTTACTCTTGGCAGATAAAGGGGATCAGGGATCAATTGGGAATGTGAAAGATCTCTGTTGAAATACAACTTATGAAAAAGTGACAAACGAGAGATCATCCGTCGATGGTCCATGTCATACCTACTACTCTTAGGAAACAGAAACCTATCAACACGAACCACTCCTTCTAAAAGAGATAAATCTCTGCCAGAAGCAGACCTCCACACCGGAGAACAGTATTCTAGTAAAGGAAGTACAAATGGCCTAAAACAGGTTGCACTGATTTTGTTACTGTTATAAGTATATGTGGCCTTACGAACAATACCGAATGCGGCATTTACTGAAACATTAATTAGATGTTTCTCAAAAGTTAGATGTGGGTCAGAGGTTACACCTAGAATAGTTAAAGCTTCAGACTCTTTCAGCAAAGTTCCATCCACCTGAAAGGGGAGGAAGGGGTGGGAAATCTGTACGAGATCTGCTAATCAATAGTGTTTTCGTTTTGCTGGAGTTCAGCCTTATATCCCACCGACTGCACCATTTCCTGACCGGTCCATGTTCCGATTGAGGCCGAGGGCATCTTCATCTCTCAAAAGTGGAGACTTTACTACACCCAAACGTGTTGCATCATCGGCATACTGAACAACCTTGTTTTCCAAGCCAACAACCATGTCACTTGTATACACTAAAAATAACAGTGGACCAAGACCCATTTTATTTTCTTCTGACTGTTTTGTTACATCTACGATTGCTGAAGGAAATTTTAACAAATAAGTGTTGTTTGATTATTTGTTTCATTGGTTTATTATGGAGCATGCTCACGATAAGAATAAAGTTAGTTGCCATGCGACACTGACAAGAACCGATAATACAGTTAGCATTTCTTTCACTGAAAGTGTTACATTTTCTTGCCCGCTTTTAGAGGCAATCATCCTCAGGTTCAGAAATGGAAGAGAGTATTGGCTGTTATTTCTGGATACCTTCACATAATAAGTTCCATTTTCCAGTTTTTTTTTATCACTTTCCTTCTCTCTGTTCACAATATGCAAGGCGCTGACGTTCCCGCCACTCACCCATCCCCCAAGCGCTCTTCTATGCAGGAGAGGAAATTAATTTGGGTCTCTTTTAGTGATCAGGTCAGGCTATAAAACGAAAAGAGAGACTCGATGGGGATTTGTGTTATTTTTGGACTTTCAGTTTTATCTCCTCTACTGGATTTGCCTATTATTATTATTATTATTATTATTATTATTATTATTATTATTATTATTATTATTATTATTATTATTATTGTGTTTTCCTGTTTTATCGTGCATTTCTGTTTTCAGTCAAGGTTGCAAAAAATACGGTAACTGCACCAGTTACAATGAAACAGGTTGTGATACAGAAAATAACTGGCTGATAAAATATACCAATATGTATATTTATAAGGTGTTCACATTGAAAAGGTTAAATATAAACAGTTAATTGAAGAGCAAAGACAGATTCAGTAGTAATCTCAGATATATATATATATATATATATATATATATATATATATATATATATATATATATATATATATATATATATATATATATATACTCTTCTTTCATATATATATATATATATATATATATATATATATATATATATATATATATAAAGGGAAAGAGACACACACAGAGTTTATTCCAACGTTTCGTAATTATCCAATTAATTACATCATCAAGGCTGTTAAAATGAAACATAAAATTCTCCGTAAATTCGTAAAAACTAAAACTAAAAATTAAGAATTGAAAAAGCTGAAGATTATTCATACAAAATTTCAGAAATATATACAACATTAAAATTAAAGAGAAGTACAAAATTTTTAAAAATCTCTTCATTAAAATGAAAGATAATATACAGTAAACTAAAAATGAAAATAGCCGTGAAAGGGGTTACAGAACAGAAGATTAAGGACCGACCTAGAGGAGTGACAGCGTTAAACTAAACGTAAACATAAATAGAAACAACAAAAGTCAAGACAAATACATAGGGGAGGAGGACGTATGAGTGCTTCATGATGGAACAAGTTGTTTAATGAAAAGTGATTCCTGAATAACAAGGTCTTGAGGGTTGGTGGTATGGCTAAAATGCAGAAGCCTTTATTATCGATATGTGTTTTACAAATTTTGGAGTGATTTCTGATATTGGGTTTGAAATTCTGCTACCAGTACGGAAGCTTACGCCACGATGAGAATCGATACGCACCTTAAGGAGTCTACTGGTGGATCACACATAGGTCCCTGTTTGACATTCAGTGCACGTATGCTTACAAACAACACCAGAGGACATGTAAGGTGATAATCGCTCTTTAGTTTTAGAGTGAACAGATGGTGAATGGGTTCTTAGGAATTAAATTAACATTAATGGCATAAACATGATCCTGAATAATTTATGTGAACTTTTGTGAAATTTGAGGTCATGAGTAAACGGAAAGCATACCTAAAACTTTATTTTTTGGACTGTTAAAACTGCAGGTTTTGTAATGAAATGTTTGTTGAGTAGTTTATATAATTTCTTATACATCAGCTCTGCAGGGAAACAGTTACTATTAAAATAGTCAATTAAATATGTAATTTCTTTATGTAAAAGGCTCCAGTTCGACGTAAGGACGAGTGCTCTGTGGAGAAAGGTAGAAACAGAGTTGGATTTAAAATTATCAAAACAAGAGCTATAAAAGTTGGTACCGAGTCCAGTATAAGTTTTCTTCCTAAAAATTGTGGTATTAAAACTGTCTTGTTGTCTGAAAACTAGAACGTCCAGGAATGGTAGACGGTCGTTCGCCTCTTTCTCGATAGTAAACTTTATGCTCGAGTGTACAGTATTAGCATATTCAACGAAGAGGTCACCTTCATATTCACTTTTAAAGAGGCCGAACGTATCGTCAACATACCTGGAATAAAAAAGCGGGTAGAAACCTTAAAGGGCAATTATTATCAAGCATGTGCTCCACCAAGGAGCACATGAAGATATTAGCAAATGTGGGGCCAAGAGGGGAACCCATGGCCATGACCTCTGCTTGTTTGAATAATTTAAATCCAACTCTGTTTCTACCCTTCTCCGCAGAGCACTCGTCATTTATGTTCTCTCACTTATCATGTAGATAATTTCAAGTCATTAGTATCATTCACGGTCCCCATTACGATACAGAAATCTCCGAAGGAAGGGTGGCATTCCCTTCTCTCTCCGGACACCCTCACTTCCTGAATGAAAATTTTGAGAGGTCGTCCTTCTCTGTCTTTCATCAGTGTTCCCAGGAAACGTGATTTGCTGGCGTTCTTGTAATGTATTTTGTAATTTTGGAAAAGGTTCCATACACAATCCTATGACTAAACAGGCGGCAGCCATTTCACGTTCACTACAAATCAGATGAAAAAGTCATGCAGTGCTTATGTTGATTATCATAATGTTCACTATTCCTTATGACACTCCTTATTTGTTCACTAATTAATATATAATGCTTAATAAAAAAAATAATCCTACTTTTTTCCGTAACGAACTCAAGTGTAAATAAATTTGTTGTTAAGGATCGTTCGATACCAATAATATTTAAGCGGGAAGAGAAATTCTGAAATTAACCTACTTTTTGAATCGTGTTTCGTGTTTTTATCTATGTTGACATGACACAACTTCGACGAAAAGTTCTTATTACATCGATTTCACATTTTGTAGGGCTCTGGCTATAAACAACTTCTGACGAACTTTTTAGCAGTTGTTTGTGAGCAGTAGTAATTTTAACTACGCAATTTATTAAGCAATTTCACCTTCCTGTGATTTCATATTTATTTGATGATTATCGAAATCGCCAGAAGGAAAATTTTCATAAATTTTCGTACTATTAAATCCTCTGTCTTGATCATTGATTTCTTTCTGTTAAGTTTCTGACACCTGATATTCGAGGACCTGCCTCCTGAACTACCGTTCATTGTCTCTCTTCATCTAAGCATTATCAGTGTTGAGTTCGAAAGTTCAGCAAGTCCAAAAAATCCTGTCTCTAAAGATTACAAAGTTATGATCCCGTTTTCTCAAAGAACTCAAGCCTCTGATGAGCTAAACACAAGGCTATTTCCTCTAAATAATGATAACCTTACAGAATATAAAAAAAATAATAATAGAGAATTATGCTTAATCATCTACATATTATTTATAATTTATTTTATATCAGATTTATTTAATTCATAAGAAACGAATATCAGATTTATTTAATGGCATTTTCGTTCTATTGAAAGTTCCTGTTTACACAGAGAGAGAGAGAGGGAGAGAGAAATGGTTGTTAAGCAGTTATTTACTACAATTAAAAATATTCAAGAAGTAAACTTGAAAACAAATTAGAGTAAAGGCATCTGAATAACTGGTACATGATGAAAGATAATTCACCCCTATATGCCCATTCAATGGAAGATTTAAAAACATTTAAGAAATTAATATCATTAAGGAAAAAAGTCAAATGTAAGCGGTAATGAAAGGTATTTCATCCAATGTATTGTTTCAAAGGACACCAGCACCGACAAGCAAACTTTGGTTAGGATTTGCATCATATCAAGTCCTGAATATTGAACTTCCTTAAAGTTCTTTCAAGGAAAAATCCAAAAAGGGTAAATTTAAAGGGAGCTGATGTGTTTATATTTAAATCTAGTTTGCTTTAATTATCATTCACACTTTGATACCAAGCAATCGTTTCGCTTCATGTTTTGGTACAACAACATCAACAACAATAATAATAATAATAATAATAATAATAATAATAATAATAATAATAATAATAATAATAATAATAATAATAATAATAATAATAAACCCTTCATATTTTCCCTTATTAGCACACCAAGTATACCTGTATCCAAGCCATTAAAAGTATAGGTACTAAAAATAGAGTTTATTAAGTAGCGTCTAAGAAAAAACTCAGAAAACGTCTTTGCTAACTATTCTGTTGTTGTTGAGTTTCCTTGATCTAACGAAGACATGAGCAATACGTTTTCACGAAAGACAAAATCAGAGACACTTAATGTGGACAAATAAAATAAAAGACGCGAAAGGGTATTTAGATATCATAAATGATTGCTGTTACTTCTGCTTTGAATTTTTGCCGGAAATAATAAGCTTGCCCTTACATTTGAGTGAATAACGCTTCTAGTGTTGTATTCATTCGATATTAGCTCAGATATGGCATTTATGTATGGTATTGAATGTATGCCTCATACGCAAAAAAGAAAAAAATCTTGTACACCTTAACTACCAAAGCAACCTTTGTAATTGTAAGGTTTCGTAAATAGTAGGGTTATACATGCCACTGGCATTGGATTTTACACTTAACAGCGCAAAATACATGAGGATGTAGAACTTTCCGTTTCATTTTGACAATTTAGTGTTAAATTATATAAACCGGAGCATTTCCATTGCGGCACATCCAGACTCATCGCTAAATCCAATTTTTAACGTTCATGGAAAAAGTTCACAGTTGAGGTGGGAAATTCATATATTTCAAAGTCATTTATTTCATAAATGAGACGTGCCATAAAAGAGCCCGACTCCCCTGTATATTGAAATAGTTATTCGGTGGCATGGACATCAAGTATTTTGTTCACTAACAGGGGTGCCACACTAAATGTCAGTTGTGGTTGGCGATTAGGAGGATTCGATTAATCTCCTTGAAGGTTTCAAGCGGGAAATTCATTATTTTCCAACTTTTATACTTACAAGCTCTTACGAGAAGTAGCATGAAGAATGTCCGTTATTATGGTAATCTGCCAAAAGAGGCCAGAGAGTGGTATTCTTGAACTCACTGGTGGTTAAAATTTGCTGGTAAATACAAAGGATGGGGCCTATCCCAGTTATTCCACAACTTCTTTGATAAGGGCCTTCTCTACCTTCTATTTGTCCAATACACTAATTATATATATATATATATATATATATATATATATATATATATATATATATATATATATATATATATGCTCTCTATATATATATATATATAAATATAAAAAATAGCCTTAAGGAAAGCAACAACATAATGTATAAAATTCCATGCTTGGACTGCTCTTCTTTTTGTATAGGTCAATCGAGTAAAGATTTAGAAGTGAGAATTAAACAGCATAAGTATTCAGTCAAAACTGGGCAAACATCCAATGCAATATTCATTCATTTAAGTGAAAACCCTCACAGGATCAATTGGACTGACAGTTCGGTGATTGCAAGATCGAAATCTTTTAGAGTCTGCAATTACACAGCTTACTTTCAGCTGTAATTTCAACCTTAGCCCTGGCATGTAGTATTTGGACCCCTGTATTAGTAAAATGTTCAAGAATGACCTTTAAAGATAGAATCACTGACTTAATAACTAATTAGTTACCTTATATATATTTTCTATGAATTTGTGTGTTTAATAGTTTTTTTAAAATGTTAATTTTGCAAGTTTTTAATGTTCACCAAAAGGAGAATGTATTAAGTGTTGTACTTTTATAAATATGTAACCAGTTTATTCATTTAAGATGTTGTTTGGTGTGATCAATCCTCTTCTGGTGTAATTACTAGTGAGTTACTCTGCTTAAGCCTGTTGGGTGTTATCTTGCAAACCTCAGTTTTTATTACTATGCCACAAATTACTAATTGTTTGGATTCCAGGCACATCTGTTCCTTTATAATCCCCATTCTCAGGAATATTTGTATGTCATTTGTCAATTATAAAAGCTTTCTTGTAAACTTACTTTTATATTTCTCATCAGTCTGCTAGTAAAGGACCATGTGTCGGAAGGCCTAGCAACCACTCTGTTGTTTCAATTTCCTTCGTGGTATTTGCCTTCATTTATACATTCATCACGTTCCATATCTTCGTGATTCATTTATATCTATCTATCTATCTATCTATCTATCTATCTATCTATCTATCTATATATATATATATATATATATATATATATATATATATGTGTGTGTGTGTGTGTGTGTGTGTGTGTGTGTGTACAAGCACAAACGTATACAGTGTGTCAATAAAGACGATAGACTGTGGAAACCACACTTATGACTCAATGCAATGCCAACTGGCTAACCATTTCTGTCACTGTGTTTGCACCTCACCATTATTTTGCTATAATATTGTTCACCTCGCTCACTCTGTGCTTCTGTTTCAGGTTGTTGCGTATCACACTGCTGTTATGCCATTTCATGCAATTTGAAATTTCTGGTTAAGAAGGGCCCAACCGAGTGTCTAACAACTTCTCCAAGAGACTTACGGAGAAGATGCGTGTCCTTAATCGCCTCCATGATTGGGTGTGGCGCAGCAGGCGGACTCTGTGGAAAGACAATTCATGGCTGCTTCATCACGACATGATCCTGCACACACTGCGCTCAGTGTGAGGCAGTTCTTGGCCAACAAACAGATCGCAGTTCTCGGCCACCCTCATTATTCCCCAGAACTCACACCGTGCGACTTCTTGCTCTTCCCCAGGCTGAAGACTGTACTCAAAGGAACCCATTTCGCCTCTGTAAAAGAGATCAAGGCCACTGTGACGAGGGAGCTAAGCGGCCTCAAGGAGGAGGACTTTGCTGATTGCTTCCGTGGGTGGCAGACGCGAATGCAGAAGTGCATTAACTCTTTTTGGGGGATTACTTTGAAGGGGACAATGAGTAATTTCTCTGTAGATTTTGTAATGAAACTCTTTTGAGATAAGCCCCGTTTCTTTATTGTCTCACCTGTTATATATATGCTTATACACACACACACACACACACACACACACATATATATATATATATATATATATATATATATATATATATATATATATATATATATATATATATATATATATATATATATATATATATATATATATATATATATATATATATATATATATATACTCTATATATATGTATGTATTATTATTAATCAATGTATTAATGTCACACACACATATATATACTATATATATATATATATATATATATATATATATATATATATATATATGCATATACACACACACATATACTCACTGATATATATATATATGTGTGTGTGTGTGTGTGTGTGTGTGTGTGTGTGTGTGTGCGTGAGAGAGAGTGCGTGTTACATACAGTAGCTTTAGTTTATGTTTTATCTCAATATACTTTATAAATATCGAGAGGGGAGATTCGCCCTGCAGGCGTGCGTCTATACTAAAATAAATATCCCTTTGACGTTCATGTAGCGTGATATTCATGAATTCTATTGAAATTCAGAAGGGGGAAAAAGACCTTCATTTTTGCACTGTCTTTGACGTAGTGTCAGCCAGACCCCTTTTCACAGCTTCCCCCTTTTCGGTCAAAGTTATCTCCATCTGGATGGAATGCAGGGAAAGGGTTACGGTTAGTAATAAGGTATTCAGTGATAGGTTAGATTTAGAGTTCCCTGTAGTTGCAGTACATAAACTCATAGACTGATTCATTCAAATTTCCCCTTTCAGTTTTATTTGTTATGGTTGCAATGTTTTCTTTACGTTTTCATCGCTTCTGATTTCATGTACTATATTCTAGTCCTCAAAGTTCCCCATTTAGTGTTTTTGCTGTTGTTGTTGTTGGATGATAATGCAGTTTCTGATTTTGAAGCTTTGTATCTCTCTTTGCAGATCTTTGTTGTTCTGTTTGCTACTCTCCAGCTACGCAGTAATTGATTATATTCAAGCAGAGGCAACAATCTCAACTTCCGTCTTTTATTTTCCTCTATTGTGTGTTAGTTCTATGGACGTTATCATAGTCGTCTCTCATAATTCCCTCCCTTCGTCTTTGCATTTCTATATGAAGGAATAGGGACACTGTTTACAACAAGGTTACACAGAGCAACGTGGAGAGTTTATAGGATCTTTTAGTAAACGTGGAACCATTAGAAAGGATCTAGATTGTACAAGTTTAATTATTAAAAATGAGCAGTTAATAGAAGCTATTTAGCAATACAAACGAGTTTTATAGAGTGAATTATTCAGAGACTGGGACTCTTCATAGCGTATTAGTTATGTTGTGGTCAGACAGGAAACATGTCGGAACGATCTTGCTTTTCAGGTCACTTGACCCTTAAAGTGGAAGGGCAGACAGCAGTCATGTATTACTCATCACTGAACAAGACTGGCTTGTTTTCAGTTTTACCATTTTCTTATGTGGACTGACATATACAGTATTTGCAGGAAAGTATCACAATTACCTAGCGAAATATTGCCTATCATGATTACATTTTCTTTAGAGTTTGGGTCTACCGGATACTTGTCTTTAGGACGAATTGTTTACCGAGAGATTATGCAAATTCACTATTCAGTGATTCGGACAGTAGCGGTGAATTTTGAAAGATTTGCAATCTCTCTCTCTCTCTCTCTCTCTCTCTCTCTCTCTCTCTCTCTCTCTCCTGGTTCCTTCTTTCTCCCCTCCCTATCTACTTCGACCCTACCAAGAGAAATTAATTCATTTAAAAACTGCCCAGAACTACTTATAGATCAAAAGAATCAATGTTGCTCCCATCATTAATATTAAACGTATTTCCTGGGGAACACTAAGTGTTATCTTGATGAATAATTTCATAAAATTGCATTAATGCTCATTTATTAATACCATTATTAATATAAACGCTTGAGGAGTTGGTCATCTTTCATTTTCTACCTGCTTCTTCAATGTAACCGTCTTGCTGCCTCTTATTATAAATTTGTGGGTATTTCTGAATTAATTATTGTTATTACTGCCATAATTATGAAAGAGATAATCTCAAATACTAACATGAAAGCAAATTCAAAAGGGCATTCTGATTGTTCAGAATAAAATTATCGTCGTTCAGTGCTCTCTTCCTGTCTCTTTTCGTTTTCCTCCCCCGTTCCATTTCACGAAAGAAAATAATAATAGTTAAAGTTCAAATAACTTTCACTTTCCCTAAATTATCTTCGCTTTTGTTGTTATCTACATTCATTGTATATAATGATACTTTTTTTATAAATATCATAACAGGAATATGAATACTGGCTGATATGGAAATATATATAATTCGGTTAAAAAACGTAAACACAAAATATATTTATGCTCGAGGAACACTGATAAAAAGAGAGATTAGACTAAACCTTGGTTGCTATGAAAATCAAAGAGAGTGCATTAATGTAATCCAGAACCAACTGAAAGGTCTAGGTGAATAGTTTTGCGGCATATCCAATAAGAAACACAATTGAATAATGAAAATAGAAAATGACAAGGAAAGTGCTGTTACTAGTAGTAAACGCTGGTAAGTTATCATCTGTTGAGGCAAAAATAGTTTTAAGGCTAATGCCTTTAAAAGGCCTTCACAATTCCAAGAGTAGTATTGTTCGTTCTATAAAACAAAGACAACAATTAATTATATTCTGTTGTGTTAACATAATTAACTAGCATTGCCCCTAGTGAAACCGAAATGAAAATGCTGATTTAATTAACACAAACTGTAGTAACAAAGGCGCCTTTCTGTCATTATTTAATTTGCAACGCCATCAAACTACACCCATTTCTAGGTTGTGTATATACTGTACATATATACAGGGTATAACACGAGTTGATGATGAAAGAAAGTAATTTTAAGCAGAAAATGCCCTCTGCAGATAAGCATTTTTGGGTTTTGATTTTATATATATATATATATATATATATATATATATATATATATATATATATATATATGTATATATGTATATAATGTGTGTGTGTATGTGTGTGCATTGTATATATATATATATATATATATATATATATATATATATATATATATATATATATATATATATATATATATATATATATATAAATATTATATATATATATATATATATATATATATATATATATATATATATATATATATATATATATATATATATATATATATATATATATATATATATATGTATTGTGTGTGTGTGTGTGTGTGTGTGTGTGTGTGTATGCAGGAAAATTTAACGTACGGAAATTTACCATGTACACAAATCAGACATAACTTTGTATTATTTCTTAGGATTCATTTAGGTTTAGATTAAAATACTTATATTTATTTCTTTATCAATGCAACTAATAGAACTAGATATAAAATGATTTTTTTATGATTATAGCAATATTATTAATTTTTTGTACATAGTAATTTGAAGGATTAAGTTAGCAAATGCAATATATTTGTAACTTTGCTATAATTATAAAGTTCAAATTCAATTTATATCCTGAGTCAGTTTCTAAGATTTAATTTAGATATGTTATTCTTTAAATATAAATCCAAAAGCATTACTAACTCTTTCTATCTATCTATCTATTTGTCTGTCTATATATATATATATATATATATATATATATATATATATATATATATATATATATATATATATATACTCTATATATATATGCTATATATATATATATATATATATATATATAAAGGGAACCCATTAAAACAACAAAAGGGTAAAATTTATACTGTTATGTGTCGAAGACAAGTGTCTTCCTCAGATACTGGATTAAGAGAAGGGAACACTGCTACTTATACAATTGAAGAATGTTCCATCAGTCGGCAGCTACGTTACTCCTGTTGACAGCTTATTCTTAATCTTCTTAACCGCTGTTTGGAGGAAGATTTTATCAATCAGATCTAAATGCCAGACTACTTTTAGAGGTTCATCGTATTTCTTTGTTTATGCTACCATCTGGCTTTTGACAATTGCTGCTATAATACGTGACATATTCCAATTTATTCCATGATTATGATTTTTTATGCGGTTAAAGATAGCTGAGATCTGTTGCCCATACCTTACTGAACGTTTGTGCTATGTTGGTCTTTGGGAGAGTCATTAACCAGTAAATCTGATATAAGATTGGTCACAGTCAAGGCAAGGGATTGCGTCTACTCCAGTGCCTTGGGGAGTGGCTTTGAGGACGTTGATTAGGGATTTGGCTAGGGTGTTTGGGTATGTAAAGACAAAAGGATTAGAATTTCCATGTGCCCGTGCCAGTGTCTTAATCCTGTCCAGGTGTGGGATTTTGATTTTATTGCTGGTCGTCCCTCTGGTCGTGTTTTGTAGAGGTCGGTAGAAAATGATGTTTGCTTTATAGATAGCTTTCTTAATCATATGATCTGGGTACTTTAAGGATAAAATACCAAGATTATTTCAAATTCGTTTCCAGGAATTCCTTGGAGCAAATCCGTAAGGCTCTTAGGAACAAATTGCTGGCTACTCCAATCTTAATAAAAATGTTATGATAAATAAAAAAGAAAAGTGAATATATGAAAGTAAAAAATTTTGATTTCTGTATAGGGTAAATTTGTATTCTGTCGTGGCTCTAATTATGAAAACACCAAGAAAAGGAATTTTGTTGTTTGTTTCCCATTCAACATTGAATTTGTTGCTGGGCATTAATGTATTTAATTTTGAAAGAAAATCGTTAAGATTGTCTCCCACCTATCATCCAAAAATGTTAGGATATCATCCACATATCTCATACACAACATGCTTTCAGGTTTTATGGCATTTATTATTGTAGTTTCAAATTATTCCAAATATGGATTAGCTAATACTGGGCTTAAAGGGCTGCGCATGCTGCAAGGGAATTTTCGTTTGTAGAATGACTCCCGAATGAGAAAACGTTGTTTGATACACACAGTTAAACTAATGTTAATATTTTATCCAGGGCCAGAGGGAAATGATCTGAGTAGTGGGCTAATTTTTCACTCAAAAACTGTAGAATGTCTTCCGCTGGTACGTTTGTGAATAGGGAGTCTACATCTAAACTTAAGAATTTTATGTTTTATGTGTTACTTTGAATTTGTGACAGAAATCTTCAGAATTTATGTGAATGGGAGAAAATGTGCCTAAGAATGAGGAAAGGAGGCCTGCCAACCACTTAGAAATTTTAAAACTGACAGCTCTGGCACATGATATACTATATATATATATATATATATATATATATATATATATATATATATATATATATATATATATGTATATATATACACATATATATTTATATATATATTAACTTTATCACCTACTTAACTGTGCATTAATACAATTACTAACGGGACCTCATTAAAGCTAAGTGATATCTAGCGAAACATTTATTCAGAAAGTTACAAGTTTTCTAGGACTAACAGTTCTTATTGTCAATATATATATATATATATATATATATATATATATATATATATATATATATATATATATATATATATATATATACATACATATATATATATATATATATATATATATATATATATATATATATATATATATATATATATATATATATATATACATATATATATATATATATATATATATTTATATATATATATATATATATATATATATATATATATATATATATATATATATATATATATATATATATATATATATATATATATATATATATATATATATTATTACGATCTCGCCTCTCGAGATCGACAGGTTCTAAACGAAACAAGCAATTAGAGGTGACAAACAAAGGAGGAGGAGCAAGAACAAATGCAAAAGTTACCTTAAAATTAATTTATTTAAAATGTACAAAGTGAGTGGGTCAGGAGAGAAAAAAAAAGACTTAAAATGATCGAAAATAAACAAATAGCAGAGGCAGCAGGTAAAAATTTGCGTAATTAGAATTTTAGATAAAATCCATAGAAGCAAATCATGAGCAGCAACATACAAAAAAAAAAAATAGGCAGCAAAATAAATACATCAACAAACAATGAAAATCGTACAGCATAATCAGTAAAACAAACGTTGTAGCAACTACGACAGACCCGACACGACAACCACCATCTAGTCCTCAAGAACCGTTCTCCAACACTGGACGCCCATGACAGAGTCGAGACGACAACCATCACGTCCAAAAATGTTCTCCGCTGCTCTGCTGCCGTGACCTGCTGCTGTCCTGGACCTGACTGGCGAAGTCTGACACCATCCACCACACGTCAACTCGCCAGCAAGAAAAACAAAAAAAACAAAAGGAGGCAACAACCCACTAAGGGAACAATCGGCAAACGGTTGTTCCTAACAATTATATATATATGTATATGTATATATATATTATATATATATATATATATATATATATATATATGTGTGTGTGTGTGTGTGTGTGCGTGTGTGTGTGTGTGTGTGTATGCTTATAATCACTATTACACGTGCTTTTATATATGAAACACCACAGGAAATAGATGAAACATGGTTGCAGATCCTTTCCAGTGTTGACTTTATTGCTAACTAAACCATCTTCAAAGGACTGACACAAAGTGGTAGAAATTCATAATGTATAAACTGCCAAGACAGCACATGCGAACAAATAAACGGCTAAAGAACAAGGTACTTGCACCTGAGAGGTGTTTGTAAACGGGGTTCTACCCTCATGTACTTCCCCAAAAATCTTATCTTGCTGAAGCGGAATACCGGTTCTTCTCTCTCTCTCTCTCTCATCATGTTTCTGATTTCGCTTCTGTTCCTCTTCTATCTCCTCATTTCATTATCAACTATCATCAATGTATTTCTTTTATGTTAACCCAAACACCTCGTACAGCATGTAACCATTAAATTGTAGTCATCCAGATCGACCTGGAATTCGTGAGTTAATTAACACAAGAATTAATGCCCTCGGTGAGTCATTCACCTCTGTCCTGTCCTCTCTTTCAAGGGAGATAACACCATTTTAAATTTTAGTTTCATCTTTTTGTACTACATCTTTTGCACTTCTAGGTATTCGTATAGTTTTACATGTATATATAATCTGATTTCCGGTAAAGCTTTTTTTATACCAAATCCCGCTGTTTGGTTTTTCTTCCATTTTTACTTTCTTCTCTCTTTCTTCATTTTCCTTTCAGATCAAAGACGCACTTTTCAGGTCAGCTGCACCGATGACTGGCATACTAAAACAGGCGAACGCATAATTACTATACAAATAAAAAAAAGGAGGAACAATTTCTCTCCGGCTGACATGACAGGGGAGTCTTGAGTCTGGTACGGGCTGAGGAGGTCGAGGTTGATGCGCCTCCCAGGACCAACAAACGAATATCACAGTGCTCCCCCAACACCCCACACCCAACACCCGCTCTGGCACTACTAAAGAACGCTGTTCACGAACGGGACAAGATTAGACAATCACTCAGGGGCGATACAAGGTCCAGGTGAATTAGAGGTCATAATTCTCAAATACCTTGGGCCCCCAGTAAACGCACCATGGGCTGTGGTAGGGAAATCGTCTTCTAAGCCCTTCCTCTGCAGCAGCAAGGGTGATTAGAGGTGCTGGGTAGAGGAACAATGTGAATTCTCAGCAGGAAATTGGAGGAGGAAGACTATGTGTGGTAAAATTGAAAGAAAGTATTTCTTTGAATGGCAACATTAAAATCGAATCGATAATAAGAATGGAAATGAAAGTGGAAAGAGTAGAGGGCATAAAAAAAAACTAATGGTGATATAAAAGTACTTGAAAAGTAAGGGAAGACGGGCAAGAGTCATATATGAACCATATATCCTATGATGTAACATTAAAGGATAGAAGTAGGAGGCACTGGAGAGAAACGAGGAATTTTAATGAAAACAAAACGATCCTCAGGATTGTTGACAGACTGATCGCATGAGCGAGGCCCTCCAAACGGCCGCCGCAAAGAAAGAGTGGGAAAGGATGAAAATAGTTGAATGACAGGATTAACTGTTCCTCTGTACTAGGATGAAGGTGGCAGGGGAGACTATAATAGGAATTTTCTAGAGGTAACATTGTAAAGCAAACCAAGGGAGAAATTCAGTATGATTTTATCTGATAAAATCTCCTGTATGTCAGAAGAGTCAGCTAAGTGGTCGGTGCGTGCATCAAGTCTTTGTTATGAAATATTAATTTTGTCAAAAGCTTTTGAGAAAATAAATATGAATTCAACGCACCGACGCAAGTGATGCAATGCAGAATATAATTTTGTTAGGTGACTGAAAGCTTTTATGAAAAAGCTATCAGGATGCATTCAGTTGGACGTGAAAGCAAAGGGAAAGAAATGTTTCCTCTCAGCTAAGAGATTTAAAAGCAAATCGTCG